>NW_028277058.1:25593409-25896439 GCF_059951505.1 Python bivittatus | reverse complement strand
ATGGTAGTGTAACTTTCTTTCATTTACTTTCTCTTAACTCCACTTTCCCCATTTCAAAATCAAAAAGTATAAATTTCTTACAATAAAGAAATCTTAGTCAAAAAAAAAGGCTTAAGATAAAGAGTTATTGAGTATTAAAAAGAAAAAGCCAATCCAGTTAAAAATATATATTTTTTAAAGAAAAAAACATCTTGCCAATTCCACTAAAAAGGGAAAGTTGAAAAGAAAAAAAAATTTCCCCCCTTTTTTTATAAGGCTCGATCTCGCCGCTTAATCCACTTTTCTTCACTTTTAAAAATCTCTTTAAGTTACTTAAGGTGTTCTCTAAGAATAGTTAAATAGTAAAAGTCCATCTCACCCAGTTGACACCCTTCTCTTCCTTCTTCCTTTGGAGCTGCCCCGGCTTTCGCAGCCATTTTGGCTGCCTCTCCTCCGCCGGCTTCAAGAGCTTCTCCCCGGATCAATCTGGGACTTGCGGCGTCCCTGAGATCCGCGGGACGTGCCCTTTGCGATCGCCATCTCTACGGGACGGCTTAGGTCCATCGGGACCGTCCGGGGGAGGAGATATCGGCTGCCATCCTGGGAGCCCAGGATCGCCCGCCGTATCGCCGCGACGCCAGCTCCGCCCTCAAGCTGGATATCTTTTTAAATGTCAGGTTCCTCTGAGGAAAAATTTTAACTCTTCGTTGCTATTTAACTGCCTTGTTTTCATGGTACATGCTATGCCTTTGTTAGTGAAGCCTGCTCACCTTCAGATATTAATATCCTGATGGACTAACAGTCATCACTTTATAAGCTTTGAAAATGGTCCAGCGCAGGCTTCCTGGATTGCTTCAAAACAATTCAACTTTAATTTAAGAGAGAACATTGGCACTGTCAATGAACTCCAAAACAAAGTCTTAAAATTCTCAACAAGTAAGGAGCGAGCCTGTTTGCACTACCATTGGCATATCTGCCGTGAGAGATTTTGGTGTATGAAAATCTCGTCAATGGAATTTTCTGCAAGAAAATGTGGGTGGATTTTTCAACAGTAAAACTTATGAAAGAGCATAAAAAGGCCATACTAATTCCTCTCTCCTTTAAGTAAGCAACATGGATAGCAAAGAGTGAATTGAACCTAGATTTCCTCAAGTTAATGTTAGCCTTGATACCATTAAAAGAATAATACGAGAAATAATGATAGAATTTCTTCTCCAAATGATGGTTGCAAGTATACACAAATACTAATTTAATTCCAGCTTTCCTTTTGATTTACCATTTTACATAAGCCTAGGGGAATCTTTAAAAAGAAAAAGAACAGAAAGAATACAATATGGCCTATTTACTGGATAGGTTAGACTGAAGGCACTTTCTGGAGAAAAATGGAATAAACTTATGAAAAATGAAATAAATGGAAATAAACTTCATTTAACTTGAAGACTCGTTTGGGGATAAGCTGGTTATAACTCCACTGTAAATCAAGGGTGGATTAAATAGATTCATTAGCAGATTTCTGGATAATGTGCTGTACAGCT
Source organism: Python bivittatus (assembly GCF_059951505.1). Lineage (NCBI taxonomy): Eukaryota > Metazoa > Chordata > Lepidosauria > Squamata > Pythonidae > Python > Python bivittatus. Next base: position 25,894,925 of record NW_028277058.1, on the reverse strand, counting down.
GAAAAGATAGGGAGGCTGTTTGCCTGATTCATTAGTTTTGGGATTTTTTTAAGGAAGAAAAGGATAGTATAAGCCTCTGCAATGTTTAAGGCATTCATTTGCCTTTTGAAACCTTCCAAGCAGCTTCCCAAAACAGACCAAAACTGGTGGCCTCATCCATTCTGGGGAGTTCTAGAGACAGCCCTCAAGTTGTCCATCCCTCCTTTAAAACTGTATTGTCATAGGAGCAACACCATGCATATATAGTTATGATTTGTGTTTTGTCTGTTCATTTTAAACTGGAAAGGGATATCTCAGAACTGCTTTAATCTACTATGTAGATGTTTCACTTGGTAGATTTCCTCTCTGACATCCTTTTCATAAAGCTCTTTTGAACATTCAAAACAGAAGTTTTGAAATAACAGATTCGGTAGATAAAAGAGACACAATCTAGTCTGTCTAGCTTGCTAGAAAGCTGCAAGATGTTTTACTGTTGTTCTCCTCTATTTCATTGTTCTGATTCAAAGAATACACGTTTCCATCAAGCCTCAGGTAGCTTTGTTGCTGTTTTGTAAAAATTGGAAAACTATCTTACTAGTTCAATATATTGTCAAGTATGTATGTATGTATGTGTGTGTGTGTGTGTGTATGTATGTGTATATATATATATATATACACACACACACACACACACATACAGTGGTACCTCGGGTTACGAACGCCTCTGTTAACAAACTTTTCAGGTTATGACCAGCTCTGGCCGCAAAAATTTACCTCGGCTTGCGAACTCCGCCTCGGGGTACGAACAGGATACGCGGCCATTTTTCCGCCCCTGACATATGGTCCGTGGCCATTTTCCGCCCCTGAGACGTGGTCGTAGGAAGGGAGACTCTCCCTCCAAGCAATAGCCGCCTCCCTGTCCTCCACGCCAGAATGGATTAACGGTAATTACATTGAACCTTATGGGAAAATTTGCTTCGGGTTGCGACCAATTCGGGGTGCGACCAGAGTCACAGAACGAATTAAGTTCGTAACCCGAGGTTCCACTGTGTGTGTGTGTGTGTGTGTGTGTGTGTATATATATATATATATATATATATATATATATTTTTTTTTTTTAAAGACCTTATGTTGTATTTAGGCAAAACATGGTAACAAAGGAACACCCTTTTTTTATAAAACTTATCTTCATATTCTTCCTTCTCTTTCCAGAAACTAAATCCTTCTGTAGTAAGTTGTATTGGAAAGAATTAATAAAATTAATAAACATTCCAGACATGAACAAAGCCAGTTCATTGGATATCACCTATAGCAATTTCCATAGAAACAGTATCCATATAATTGCAAATAATAACCTCAAAGAGATTTGTGCCATTTTAAAAACGAACATATTTATGACTGGATAAGTTTTCATGGACAACAGTACCTCTCCAGTGACAGAAATTGTGGAAATGTGTGCAGATTTAGATGTTCCAGCAATGATGTTCTAGTTTGGAGATATTAGAGAGTTTGTAGGATGTGTCAGGTGTGGTTAAGAATCTTCCAGATTATAAACTGTTTGGTATTGTTACATGCCTTCCAAAAGGAGTCTTTAGCCCTGGAGCCCTGGAGCCACTGTAATTATTTTCCACTGACTTCAATATGATGGGAGGAACAAAATGAATACTAAAGTAACCATAATAAAACAGAATAAAAATGCTATTCTTACTCTTGTCTTGGCCTTAGACAAATGGCATGGCTTAGGAAATAGTTCTTTATGTACACAATACATAAAATGCAGGTATTAGACATATCAACCATTATAATCTAACTTAGACTATTTAGATTGTTCCAGTGCAGAACCGCTTAAGAGAATACTGTCTTCAGTTATGATGAGGATTCAGTAGGACAAAGCTGAATGAACATTTTGAAAGGGTGGAGTGAAAGAAAAAGTTGCAAACCAGCCACGTATTTTAGCTATGATGTGTGTATGCGTATTTATATTCCTAGTGAATTAATTCACAACTTAATATTTTAGTAGCACAGTAGCTCAATATTTTAGCATTCTATATTTTAGTCTTAGCAATCTAGCAATTAAGCAATTTAGCTTTTACATTTTTTTATACCATCTCCACTATGTTAACATCTGCATTTATTCTTTATTTTTGTTTGGCATATCTTAATAAGTGTAATCTGTTTAGAAATGTTCTTTCTCTCTTTTTTTTATACAGTCTGTAACTTTTTACAGAACTGTGTAAAATTTAATGGTTTGTTTTGGCCAGAAACATGGTATTATGGATGCACCAACTGACTCCTGTTAAGCAACACAGCTACCAAATCACCTGCCAATGTTTTTTTATAGCTAAGTGTACACTGAAATGTAGGAAGGCACAGTAATTTTAGCAAGAACTAAGCATTAAAAATAATAGCTAATTTATATTCTAGATCTAGTTACATGTTTACGTCTAAGCAAAAATGGATGGGTGGTTTGAGAAGGAGAGGACTCAAGAGATGACCACACAGTCAAGCACTAGTGCTAACCCAATGTATTTAATTTAAAAGCAACCCTACAGTTGACAAAATAATTATCCAGTGTGAGGCATTAGAGCAACTCCACTTAATATTGTAATTCACTTCCTGGGTCTTGCTTGGGCAGGTATGGAAGGTATTGTTAATACAAGCAAAACAACAAAACAAAATCAGAAAATGTCGTGGGTCATGTTTCATAGACTCAGAAAAACAAGGTAGTGTTCTAATGTGGAAGTACTTGGCTCATTATTTCTGTTTGCAATTCCTATTATATTATTAGCATTGATTGCATTTGTGATAAATGTGAAGTAATATCTCTTATCTATGTTGAACCAGCCAGGCTTTTGATTCAGATTCCATTAAATAACAGGTTCATTGTGATAAATGAACCAGTCAACAGCAAATCAACATCCCAACACACCATAAAAGGCTTTATTAACTTCAAAAAAATAAACTCAACCTCCTTCCTTTTAACTCTTTTCAGAGAGCTTGAATTGTCACCTTGGGCTCACAGATCACAAAAGATGCTTTTATTGCCTCTGCAGACCTTTCTGTACCACTTGCTTTCTGTTAAATCAAAATCTTGCTCCTAATTGGTAAACCTTATAGGCCATAATGTGTTTCCATTGGGTCGCTTTTAGTGCTTGTTCATTTATCACAGCAGAGATAGAAGGTGAACAATTCCTGTCTAGCTCTTGCCTATTTTCTAGCTTTTTGTGGATCTAGTTTTACTCAGCACTTTGATACCAAACTGATGGCCTGGCCAGAAGGGAAAAAGAGAAGGATTTCAGAATGTCAATTTCATCACAGAGGAAGAAAAGGAGATAGCTACGGGAGCTGTATTATTGAAGCTCCTGATTCTGACAGAGATGGAAATACTGTGCCATCTGAACTACAAGTTATACTATCACAATATATATATATATTAATTTTAAAAATGCACTATAAATTCAACATTAATCCCTAATATTTTTAATTATTAATACTGCCGAAGATTTCTGCATTTTACCACTCCTGTTGAATTTTGTAAAACAGGAAGCTCTTTTTTTACCTTTTTTTAAAAGGAAAAATATAATGTGTGGTAGGGATAATATTCTCAAGCATACAGTGCATAAACTTGCACAGCTTTATCCAAGGTGTCTGAAGAATGTTTGGGAATATCTTACTTTTTATTGTAAAATATTCTATCCAGTGTTTGATAGCTTCACTGGTTTCCTAGTGAAGCGATAAACCCTACTCAGATCAGCAAGACAGGGGGATCAAGACAGCTAAGATGACCCTGGCTATCTTGCACAAATAAAGTTTGTGGATAAATTAACTGGGAAAAAAATCAAAAATATACAAAAGGACCTCTTTGCAATAGAAGAAAATCATTAGGAAATTGTAAGAAAGCTTTCAAAATACTATGGTTTAATGTACTCTGATGTCTATTTTCTAGGCTTTCTAACACACATGGTATGGAAGATTCATAAAACTTTGGGCTCTGGTTCTGTAGCAGGTGAACTATTTTTGTGGCAAGAGGGTAAACTGCTCTAAAAATTGTACAGAACTGCAGTCTGCCTGAGGAACTAAAAGTCAAATACATATTTACTTAAAAGGAAATCTTCCTTGAGTTAAAGATAACCACTACTCATTTGTTCTATTGCTATATTTTCAGGGAATATTCTATTTTAAAGGTAAATTATATGGACAAAAATTAATCTTCTTTTAAGGTAAATATAGCACATAATACATTGTATAAGCTACATTCAACTACCACAGTTTCTTCTCTACTTTGTTGGCATGGCATCCTGATTAATCATCATCACTGTCTAGAGTGGGTCCACTGTGCAAACTAAGGAGGGTTAACTAATCTCTCCCAGCTGCCTTTTCTCCTCCTTCCATATTGTTGCCATCAGAGATTCTCCTTTCTCTTTTCAATTCCATTATTATTATTTCTTTCTTAAATGTCGCATAGCTAAACTATAGCTTTTGAAATTAGATGGGACAAATTCATGGCCAAAAGGCTTATTTTTGTATAATTCATTTTTTCTACTTACATAAGCATTCAAGTTGGTTTAGAACAATCAAAATGAAAATATAGAACATAAGTTTATCAGTGACTATTAGTTATGATGGCTGGAGATGATTTCCAATATGATGTCCCAAAATGTGCATGGGCACAGCTTGTGGGGAAACACAAACCAGAAGCTGTTATGCCTTCATATGCTGCTCGTGAGATTCCCAGTAATATCTAGTCTCTTGTGAGACTAGAAAGGCCCCACACATTCCCCTTTCTTGCTCTATTTCCTTAACACTTTCTCCAAACATTGCTGAAATAAATGTCCCTGAATGCCTACCTACTGGCTATGCTGCCTGGAATTCCTGGGAATTGGAGCATAGCAGCAGAGGACAAGCGGACCACAGGAAAGCATGCCAACTGAATTTACTAGATGTATTATTCTGAGCAAAATATCATAGAATTACACTGAATACCTTTAATGCTTTTTCTCTCACTGAAGTAAAAACACACATGGCTCCCTCAAGCTACTGAGATAATACAGGATTGGACACCCTGGTACTGCATGTACCTTTCTTTTGTAGAGAATGATTAACCATTTACCATTCTTTCATAATACTATCCTTTCAAGGGTTTGGAAGATAAGCAGTGTTTGATCTGTTAGTACTTGGATGGGAAACCATAAGGACTACCAGAAATGTAGAACAGTTTAGGAAGCTGAAAAGCAGGAATAGGTAAGGAATAACCACTTCCATACTGTTGCCAAGAAAACTGCACTATTGTATCCATGAAGTCATCAAGAGTTGTGTTCAGTTCATGGGTGACTTTAGCTCTCCTAAGTGACAGTGTTTACAATATTGGCTGATCTCAAATATTAAGCAGGATTGGATCTGATTAGTACTTAGATAGGATCTATGAGGAAATCCAGGACTATAGATTATAGTGGGAAATTAAGTGCACACACATACATATTGTGGGGAAAACTTAATAGCAAACCAGTTCCAGCTGGTTACCAAGATCACAATATTGATTCATCCATGAAGTCAGCAGGAGTTAAACTCAACTCAAAGGAGGCATTAATTTTAATGCCCCAAATGCTTAATCCATCAAATGCAGTAAATAATATTTAAATTGTTAGCTGCCATTCTTATAACATCTAATTCTAACACCAGACATTTTAATTCCTTTTGCAAAAATGTTATACTATTTCTTAAAAAGTATTTGTCCTGAAAGGGAAAAAGGTATACAGTGGTACCTCGGTCACGAACTTAATTTGTTCTGCGACTCTGGTCGCGACCCGAATTGGTCGCGACCCAAATCAAATTTCCCCATAAGGTTCAATGTAAATACAGTTAATCCATTTTGACCCCTACAAATTTGGTCGCCAACTGATTTTGGTCGCGACCCAAATCAAATTTTCCCATAAGGTTCAGTGTAAATACGGTTAATCCGTTCTGAACCATATGTTTTTTTTTTAAAACCACAAAAATATGACACAAAGTACGGTACAATACAGTTTGAAGAGAGAGAACGCTAACCTTGCTTGAGGCGTGGAGGACAGGAAGTCAGGTGGGGAGGTGGTTATTGTTTGGAGGGAGAGTCCCCCTCCCTACAGGAAGCCACGACCACGTGTCACAGCAGGGAAAATGGCCACGGATCCTGTTCGTCACCTGATGCGGAGTTCGCAAATGGAAGCAAAATTTTGCGAATGGTGCTGTTCGTGACCCGAATTGGTCGTGAACAGAAGCATTCGTGACCCGAGGTACCACTGTATAGGAAAATGGTAGATTTAAAAGTTTCTTATCTTTGGCATTTTGTTTTAAAACTCTTAAGATTACACTGATAAGTGTAAGATTTTATTTTTATGTTATGATTTAACTCAAAGACAGGATCATTTATTTCTCAACTCCTGACTGATCTGTATATTCTCAGGGCAATGGCAAATTAAGGTATGTTGTTGTTGTCTGTGTTTTTTAACTCTCATCCTTTATCTCATGGCTCCCAGGATATTTGAGCCAGCTTCTTGGTGGTTTAAATTAAAATAAATTAATAATTATTTTTAAAAATCCATTAAAGTATATTTAGACTGCCAGTGGGATTTCCAAACCAGAAATAATGATTATTTTCCACACCGTGGCAATAAATATGACAGAATGAAAATGGGTAAGTAATTTCCACTGTAAGATAATGGATTTGAATAACAAAAATATTGAAGTCTTTTCATAACAACATTAAAAAAAGAAGCCAGTCAGCAGTAGTAACTGATAACCTTATAAAAATAAATATTTTTATTCACTAATGCTTTCCAAAAAAACCCTGAAACAATCCTACCAATTCTTGTTCCTGATTCCAGGAACCATGATTTTGCATTGCCAAACTTGTGCTGAATCATCATGGATAGGTAGAATTCTTTCAATTCTAACAATTACATAGGTTGTCACATAGGTTCCCTATTGCTTCTTGGTTCCTGAAACATTATGATGGCTTTCATATACTGCCTGATAAAAACATAATGAGACAACATTAAAATATTTAACTGGGTAGGCATCCTGTGTGGTTGCTGCCTCATTTAAAGGTGTGGGCAGTGAGGGGGATGTTTGTTTGTGTGTTTCTTCAAAGGGAATACACTAATAATGTATCCTTCTTCGATGCATAATGACTAAAGATGCAAATGACCCGTTATGTGAGGCTTTAAATGAGATAGCAGCTGCATTTCATGTGGCTGTGTAAACGTGGCAACTAAACGTTTTCCATTTACATGGTCTTGTCACATTGAAATTAAGCCTGCAAATCAGTCTGCACAGATTAAATATAATATGCAGAATTATTAGGTAGCAACATCACTTTCAAACGAACACAAATTTAGTTGCAAGTCAGTTCATTTAACAGTGTGCACATGTTCAAAGAAAACAACCATTACCTTTGAATAAATGAATTCAGGGCTGAAAGTCATTCAGTTAGGGTGGTGGCATCCGTCAGCCCCACTCTTCTGTGATTTCAGTGTAAAATTTTCACTGCAGCCTCCTTGCAATTCAAGTTTCAATGTGAATAATGGAGAAAGACAGCTCTCTTTTTCCAGTTGCCTTTTTTTTCCTTTTTTTCTTTTTTTACAGAAAGTGGGAATCTTTTGCTTCAGAGAACAACATTTCTTGGGACAGCCTTATCGGGACTGATAGCTGATGGCTAAAGTATAAACCTTATTAAAAAACACATCAGTCCTCTTAAAGTACTGAGAATTGGACCAGGATGAACAACCTGAAGCTCCAGGGCTCTATATAGCTCATGAATCACCTTGTTGTGGATGTAGGTATCTGTCTCCGACAGTTGCTGAAGTTCAGCAACATTTTTTCCCCTTCTTCCCCACAGAAAACCAGAAGAAAAAACTTTAAAAAGCAGACAATGAGATGGTCATGCATGACATAGCCTCGCCTACACTGAATCTTCACCCTACATACTGTTCTAAAAAAAAAGTTATATGAGGTCCTTGTTATTAAATGTTTATTCAATGTAAAATATGGACTATATTTATAGAATATATTATAAATATATTATAATATAAATATATATTATATATATTTATAGCCATCAATGGGGAAATCTAAGTGTAATGATAAACAAAGCCTATTATCAATATTACTCAACTTTCAGGAATCTTTTAATGGCCATTAAAAATAAATGTAAAAAGCCAGTAAAGTCTGTGTGACATTCTGGTTGAAATATAATTCACTTTCAAGAAAAAGTTTAAACAAAGCAGGAAGCTCAGTTCTAAACCTGAGTCAATGAAATAAGCAACGAGTTAACATCTGTTGGATTACCACAAGACAACTGGAGATTAATACTAACAGCATTGCAGCTGAGGAGTCTAAGTATCTGGATTAAGAGAAAGATTATTTAAAATTTCAGAAATGAAAAAAGTTATGTTTACTGCTGATGTAATCTGGCAAATATTATCTCACTGCCACCGGATTCCCAGTGTACAAAATGGAATATTAACTGTTTCATTGAAACAAATTCAAGTTACATGAAAAAGATTTTTCTTGTTCTTTCATATTTACCTAAAAGGAAGGTATTTGCAAGCAATTATGGTAGATAATTTTGGATTAATTTAATTAATTAAATTGCCTTTCCTTAATATTCTTTGTGAAGCTTTCTAAATGAGTTTCAGCTAATCTTAAAATGCAGGAGTTAATCTTTCTTCCTGATTGCATTATAGTAGCCTAATTAGATACAGCTGTTGATACCTAGTCCTACAGCTGGCAAAGCTCTTTATTTGGGTCACCTGCATCTCCTGGGTTTTAAGCTGAGTTCATATGTTGAGAAAGGGTTGGCTAGCATCTGTTGTTTTTTAATCCCTCAATACAAATAATTGTTTTTATTCTATTTTAATGAAGTTGTGCAGAAAAACTAACTAAACAATTGTCACTTTAAAAAGTCATTTTTGTAAAAAGTCAGATACAGTGAAAATCAAATGAGTATTTACATTCAAGTATCTACCTTTTGGTATAACTTTTTAAAACTAATTCTGTAAAATGGACATAGTAATTTATTAATTAAAAACCGGAACAGCCCTCATACAAACCAGTTGCATTTCTTAAAAGAAAATGAGGAGAGTTCTCTTCAGTATCAATGACTGATAATATGTCTCTAAAACAGATATTTTATTCTGTAGTTATGGATTGTAATTTGAGAAATGCAAAAATCCTATTCTATTGCATTTATAAAGTTAATGGAAAGTAAGCAACAGAAGAGATGTCTGGAAAGAATTTCTACCAGTGACATTCAGCAAGTCTGCCCCCAAATCCTCATGTTTTTAAAGTATTCTCTAGCAGCCAATACTACAGAATGAATTAGGGGGAATTGGACTTCTTGGAATTAGGACAAATAGGGGCAGACAGCAGTTAACTCATAGGAAGCATCCCAGATGAGACAATTAGAGATGGAAGGGATTGAACTTGGTCTCTTCTGCATGCAAATCATGAACTCTACCAGAAAGATGTAGGTAGTTTCTAGATATATTAGATTGGCTCCAAATCAGTGCATGCAACTAGCTACTGAATGCAATTTCTACATTTTCTCCTCCCCAGTTGCCTCTTTGCTTTCTGAAAAGTTTCCTCTGCAGATTAAAACCCCTGCTGAATGTTACAACATACATCATTAAGAAATAAGAGAGAAAAGAGAAAATGTAAGCTCTAAGGAGAAGCTCTATTTACAAAAGAAGTTTTTATTTTTTTACTAAAGTCCCTCATAGTATTCAGAAGAGTTACTTGACTTCAGAAAAGTGGATGGGGAAGTCACCAATCCCAAGCCATATTATGAGCATGTGGACCTGGATCCAGATTGTTGGCTTTCACACATACACCAAATTTACACCATTACAGTAAAAGTTTATACAAGACTCTTCAAATAGAAGCATAGCTGATTTCCTTCCAGGACTGTAGCTTTAATATAATTTCAGAATGTGATTCCTATATGTATAAATATGAAAGCCACCACTTTATCTGTAGTAGAATAAAAAATATATACTAACAGTACATTCACTGTATTTATTTAATATGTATATTAAATAATGTACTGTTAGTGTATATGTATATAATGCTGATTATGTTTAAATCAAATCCTTGGTTTTCAAGAAACTGCATTTAAACTGTTGAGAAAGTTATCTCTCAGATGGAGTGGGACAAAAAAGAGTTATGTGACTAGTTTTAATGCAGAATTCCTCCTTGACAACTGTGCCACTGAGAAAAGAACGGTCTTCTTTCTTATCCCATATAATCCAGAACATTTTACAGGAGCAGGCAGGAACAGGAGGGGGCTGATAGGTAGAGGTTCCTTTGCAATATTTGTTAAAAACAATTCTATTAATGTGATGCCAGAAGCAAAAGCATTTGAAGAATGTACTGATCTGTATCAAATGTAGCCTGAAAAACTAGCCCTTGGAGTGCAAAAGAGCCTTCTTCTCTGAACTGTGCCAAGGAATCTGTCAGAATGACTTGGGACTTAATGATAATCCTTTCTTAGTTCACCATTCACATGCTGAGAGTTTGTGTCTTCCTGCCAACAATAATATGAAGTTTGTATTTGAGAGACTCTGGAGAATATCTGTAAGATTTCCTCCATGTCAGAAAAAGTGCACAGAGACTATTCAAGTTACAAGCAGCTGATTTTCATCATTCTATGTCTCTATAAGTACATCTCCATCAATTGGTTTACAACTGTGGTCAATAGGCCATTGTGACAGTTTCTGGTTGTTGTTTTTTTAAAGAAATTTTCTCTCCTCTTGGTAAAATTGTTTGCCACTCATCCTTGATTTTATATATTCACACTTCACTCCCATCTCTGGCATTAACTACAACAAATACTCTCAGGAAGCCTCAATTCAAAGCTTAGCCATGCCAAAGTATTTCATCTGATTACCGTATAGCCGATTCATCTACTGTAAGTAAATTTTGTCATTCAGAACAGTCAAGTCAGGAACTTATGCTAATATCAACCAAAGTGAATAAACTTGACAACTACATTAAATATTATACTTCCTAGGATAAATAGATCCTACTCTGGAGTAGGCAAACTTTTGAGTACAGCAAGCACAGTTGGAAATCTAAAATTATATTATGGGTACACTCAAAATGGATGTTGTGATGGGAAATCACAAAACACAGAAGGTAAATCGTGTAGTTGTGCCATTCTTTCTAATCTTCTAAGATGTTCTCCACCTATGTCATTTTGCTGGATAATTTGAACACAGATCAAACAAAGCAATTTTGTTGTAACCTTCTACATTTTCATTGCCAAAGACCCCCTTTTGGTTTTTATAACTATATAAAAACTGGCACTTGCTCTTCAGCATGTTGATTTATCATTCAAGCTATGATGGAATTAATTTAAACAGCATTTCTGGACACTAATTTGTTATTCTAGGTATCTAACACCTATATTTCAGAGGTCACTTGAGAGAATGTTTCACTAAGCTGGTTCTTTAAGAGAAGCCAGTCCCTTATTTCAACTGAAGTCCCTCAATAGTGAAGTATTTCAGATTTGAATAATGCAAGTACCAGAGATAAAACATAATGGATCTAGCATGTGAACATATGCTAAACATATTGAACCTTTTCATACTTTGTAATTTTTTATTCTATTCTTATACAGTTATAGTTAGTTGATTGAAAAATTATATACCAGGTTCTTTCTTTCTTGTCATCTGTGGTAAATCAGCTAGAAACAATACTTGTCTGATCCTTTTAAGAAATGGTATTGGTCAAAGCAGACAATCTGGGGCCTCCCAATGATCAGTTTAAGACTGTGCCACACAGCCAGACCCATAGGAGTTGACCTAGTCCAGGATCTCTAGCATTGGATGTGCAACCAGCGTAAAGGGCTGAATTATTTTATACAGTATGTTTTTGTTTTGCATGGTGTACCTGTGGTATTGAAAAAATTCAAAGAACTTTGCAAACTTGGTGAGTAGTAACAGGATTAGAAATGTATGTATGTGTAAGTGCACACACACAGAAAAGTGGGAAAATAGGAATAAGGATCCCTATAGTAAGCACAGAGATAGTACAGAGTTCTTTTTATTCAAAGAACTTTTTTAAAAAAAATGCCTAGTGTTTAGAAATGAATTCTTTGCTGTGTACTTCTCTGCAGCAGATTCTCCCTATTATTCATTTCATTGATTGTTCTTTTTTTAATGGTTATATTGGAGAAAAAGGTTTTACTTGAATAATAAATAAATACTCTGTATCTCATTTGGTCCCTCTGCTTATATATGCTTTCATTCTTGTTTTGAATTGGCTACCATTACAGATGTGGCTGGTTACCTCTATCTGAGAGAAACAGTTGGGCTTTATTACAATTATCACACATCCATTTACTGCAATGAAATTTGAATGGGAGCTACTACAGTGGCAATTATATTTGTAACCAGCTATGAAGAAAATTTCAATGCAAGGTAGGCTGCTGTTTTCAAGCGAGGACAGTGGTGAAACTGGTGTGTGGTTTAAGATATTCAAGGTATTGCATACCAGCAAAAACTAGACAGTTATCAAACATAATTGACAACGATTCTTCCCTAGAGCATCTGGAAGGTGAGATAGGATAGGGATCATTTTATTTGGGTTGCTTTAAAGCATTCTCACATGACATTCACTCTCCTTGATATATCCCATCCTATTATTGATGAATTGCACTATGCATAGCTGCCTCTCCTTGACTGGTTTCAGCAAATATTTTATTCAAAAGACATTTTCTCATTACCTATTCCCTCCCCCTTCTGTCAATATGCTTTCATTAAGCTTAGGATAGGAAGCCTATATTCAAACAGGTCATCTTTCCTGTTTGAATGCTGAAATCTAAAGCATGCCTCCTGATGGACTTTTGATGAATTGTTAGAAAAGGAATTTATTTTCTAGACTTATTTCTATTTCTATTTTGATTTTGTATGAATAGCCTTGAACCAGAAAAGCTTTGCCAACAATTTTCTTTTTGTGCTTTCCCTCTCTTTCACATGGGTGGGAATTCTTCTTTTTATCAACTTTGGAATTCTGTGATCCTACACTTATCTATCTTTCCATTTGATCTTTGACCTGGCTTTGAAAGAGAGATGAGACTTAGCATGATTAATCAATTCATGCTACCATCCACTGTGAAGTAGATCTGGCACTGCTGACATATGAAGGGAAGAGATTTACAATCATGGAGAAGTAACTGTGCTCAGAAAAGGGCCTCATTTGTGAGTACAGTTCTTTCTGAGAATGGAAGCCACTTCATTTCATCAAACAACCAGTGCTCCAAGCTCTTTATTACCTAAATCATTTAAATAAATAAATATAGCCAGAAAGAGAAGCCATCAAGATTCTTGTTTCTCTTTCACAGTTGCAATCACTTATTTACAATTAAGTGTTTTGAAAAGTCAGGCAAGAGCTTATCATGCCAAATCAGCATTTTAGTGAACTCCAGTAGAATAAAGAAGGCTGAATTTATACATCCAATCTAATAAGGAAAAAAAAACCCTGTTCTTTGATGAAAAATGGTTGTCAGTGGCAAGTGGTATCACATAGAATGCAACCTGTAGAAAGTGATAAGAGCAGTGGAACTGAATATATATTTCCTCCTGACTTGATCATCAATGAAAACACAAGCTTTGCCTAACAGATGAGATTCTCTTTAAAAGTTCCTGGATGGGAGTAAACTAGATCTATTTACTTGGGTCTTGCCAAAAATCATATTAAAGCTGTTAGGAATATTTGATGCATATGACAAAGTCCAAATATTAGCAACATTCAGGCCATTAACACTTGTTAATAGAAGGCATGCTTTCAATTTCAGGTCCCCAAATGTAATCCTTGACATTTCCCCTCCCACCCCCCAAAAAAGATATCAAGTAGCAGGATTAAAAAAATGTCTCTCATGCTCATACACAGAGAAAGTAATCCTGTGAACCACAATTACTTTTAGATGTGTTTGCAAGAAGTATTTGGCAAAATTACACAAAAATCTAAAAACACTTCAGAAGCATGTGTAAAAATTCAGATGTTGGGGTGCTTTAATATTTAACATTCACATAAAAAGATATATTTGCAATAGTTGTATAGAAAAGATTTATATTGAGAAGGTAATGGCGGAAAATATTCCATAAATACTATGGAAAAGCATGTACAAAATCCAAATATAGGAGTTACTGTATATATTTTCCAGAATATTGGTTTTTCTGAATGATTTGCTGCACAGTTAGAACACAACAGTATGTGAATATGGACAACACTGATACAGGTCAGAGATATACTAATCGGAACTTTCCTATGAAGGCTTGGACCTGAATTCAGAGAAGTTTGAAAGCAAGGGAAGGCACAGTGCAAACAATCAGAGGAACCTCGCAGCGTATATACAGGCTTGTACACCCATCTTATGGTAAAGAGGTTATTAAGTCATATTTGACTGCTGGTATCTCCATGCAGGCTTTCTTGGCCACAATAATCAAGTCCCTTTGCTGTTGGTGTGGATTTTTTCCCCCAGTCCAACCTACCAACCTGGAATTCTCTGGTGATTTTCCATCCAAGTTCGAATCAGCACTGATTAGGCTTATCTTCTGAGCCCAGACCAGTCTGGCTAGGTATAGCCATTAGCAATGGAATATCCATGCAGTGCAAGATAAATAATTGTGCTGTCACTTTTAGTTTGCACACCCAGTATTGCTGACCCATACTTGGACTGCCAGGTGCAAACTGCCAGACTGATTGATGTCTCATCTGTGAGTTTCAATGTAAAAGCAGCCTTGCTGAATTTCTAAACAACCATGTTATAAATTCTTTATAGCTACATCAGCTGACTGCAGCATTGTTATAGTTGAAAAATAATGTGTGTCATGCATCAGGAAAGAGACAATTTTTTATTTATTTATTTTACTTTACAGAAGTGATTTGCACAAAATCAAAACAAGGCAAACTTTAGCTCAGGTTACATTATTTTAAGAAGCTTGAATGACCATTGCGATGATGAGGTATGAATGGAATATGTGATGACATCTTTACCCTGCACATGTGTGTGTGTGTGTGTGTGTGTGTGTGTGTGCGTGTGTGTGTAAGTATGTATGTACAATACTGTATGGAAGCACTCAACAGTTCTGGGAAAACATTGCATCCACCCTTAAGACAGAGGGCAGATCCACACTTCTAACTTACCCATAGATGTGTCTGCATGTCTGGGGAGGGCAATGTTATAAGTCCATTGATAGAACATGGAAACAGGCTTTCTGTGCTGATGAGGTGAAATTGAGAAGTCTGCCACTTTCCCCTTGTTGTTTTTTTTTCTTTAGACATAGAAGGGGTAAAGAAACAGATAAATCCACCAGTCAGAGGCCATGGTAAACATGGTCTGGCTGGAGCATCAAGCCACCACCACGGCCAAAGAGAAGGAAAGAGTTGAAATCAGGAAAGGGAATTTTTAAAGCCACCTTCATTTCCAGCTGGTTTTTGCACAGGAGACAAGCTACTAAAGGCTGCAACCCAGAAAAGGCTAGAGTTTACAGTTTCAGAATAAAAATGACAGATATTTTCTTATGGGTCAGGAATAGCAATTTAATTACTTTTACCTAGCAAGAGAGAATGTGAGAAATGTAACAGAACGATTTTCCCCCTCCCTATTTTTACAGCTCTTTATTGCATATTGTCATCTAGTCTTCTGAGAAAAGGTTAATTCAAAATAGAAAACATGACTGCTTTCTCTCCTAAAGTCAAAATAATTTACTATCAAGAAATCTCAGACAAGATATTATTCAAAGGCATCCCTCCAAAAAATCAACTTTGTAGAAAATTGATTTTCTACAAACAGAAAGAAAGGTGAAAAATCATAAAGCCATTTCAATTTAAAGTTTTTAAAGATAATGCATATTTCAACTCTGCATTTAATGCGAATCCTCTTCATGTTTTGATGCGAGGGTAGGATATAAAGGTTACATTCTGTTTGGATGAAAGGACACTGGAGATTTATGGTGCTTTTGAAATAATTGTTCATATACAGTACATATACAAAATAGGTTCATCGCAAGCAAACCAGATTTTGAAAACAGACTGCAAAGCACTGATTCTGTACCAGATTGCTAGAGAGGCATCAGTGTGCCCCTTAAGGCTAAAATGCTTCATTCCTTGCTGGCCTCTCTGAATGAATTGTACAATTTTGTTTCCTACAGGTAGCTAGAAGGCATCTGTCTCACAAGCTCTGTTGAACACACTATTCCAAAGCTGAAAGACAAAGTAACGCAATAATGGAATATCATTGTTCATTTGTTTAAATTTCTGACATTGTCATTTGCTCTGCTTTATTGGGCTTCCAAAGAGCTGTGAAGACCTGGCTCTTTAGGAAATTATCTTAGGATGTGGAGGTGTAGCCTACCATTAAGGAAGTGATGTGTTGGGCTTTTTTAGCTTTTTAACCCTGGTTGTAGTGCTCTGTTAGAGCCTATGGAAATTTAGCACATAGAACCATTAATAAATAGGTAAAACCATTCACAGTAATCATGGCTCCACAAAATAATAACAAAACTTTTCAAAGGACTAGTTCAATCTGCATCAATCATTCAACATGCTTTATCTTTGCTGAATTTTATATTTTAAAAAAAAACCTTTCAACAATTAAACTTGCACACAAAAAGCCCCCAAAATATAGAAGTCTCATGGCACTGGCCACTCGGGTGGCTGGGGGCGGGGGGGGGGAGGACATAGCTACATAGAAAAAATATCAGTCCTTGCATTTATGCTGATTACTTCTGCTCTTCAAATAAAAGGGATCATTTAACAAACAGCAGAAGACTGAAGCTTATTCCAAGCCATCAACTTTCAGCCTTCATGCAGGGGCAGAAGATTGAGTAATTTATGCTGAAACATCCTCTTTTTTATATTTTTGCAGACTAACAGAGAATAAGTCTTAAAAATCAAAATAAATTAACTCAGATCTCAAATTCCTTTCATATATTTGAGGTTTGCATGCAGGATAGAAAGAATATTGACATTGCCTGAATATACCTATCTACATTCTCTTCAAATATAGAGGTGTTGGAAATGGGAGTTGTTTCTTCATGTTCTTTCTAGAACAGTACACAGTGTCTTAGAGGTCTGTCTTATTTTAAGAAACAGAGATGATGAAGATCATTTTATTGGGTTTCTCAGAGGCAAGGAAAGTTACTAAAAGTTTCTTAAGAAGGTGATAATTTCATAATAGATAACAGCTCGTTCCTTTTCCTATATTTTAATGTTGCTGCAACATGAAGCAGCAGCAGCAACTTTTGGGGCAGCTCAGCCACCATTTTGCATCCTAACTTATGCCCTCGATCAGTCAAGATGATGCCACAACCATGCATTTGAAGCCCTGCATTACACAGCTCATAAAAAAGGGGGCAGGGCTTCAACTGCACAGTTGTGGTGCCATCTTAATCTTTTTTAACCTCAGCTATGGACCCCCTGGCCTGGATCAAATCATATTCTGGGACAGGGGCAATGCATATCCCTAAGAAGAAGCTGTGAGTCTCAAGTTTCCAAAACTAGTGCATTTGTCAAAAACCTCTGACTGAACTTTTCACTCAAGTTTATCCAAATGATATTTGCACCTTTATTCTTTTTTGATTTAGCTGAAGACAGAAATATCTGAAGGCCAAAAGTGCAGAGATTTCTATTAAAAGGAATTAAAAGAAGAAGAAGGCAAAAGAAAAGGAGCTGGTGGAAGCCAGGAAGCTAAAATTCTTCTGTAAGCTTCACAACTAGCAGATGGTGATGATAGACAGGTGAGAGATCTGCTCCTCTGTAGGAGTCCCAACACTATGGAATAGTCTGCCTGTAAAAATGAGGCTAGCTTCCTCTTTGTTGGTCTTTTGGAAACTTTTAAAGACCAAGCTATTTCATAGAACCTTCCTCAGGTCTGACACCATCTCTGTATTTGATAGTTTGTATTGTTGCATGGTTATTTATTGCTCCTCATGTTTTTCTCTTTTACTATGATTGTTTTTAAATTGTATTTTTCTATGTAAGATGCCAGGAATATTTTTGATAGTAGTGGCATGGAAATGCATCAAATAAATAGATCTATCCATAGTATCTCCCTTCAAAACAAATAATGTTTAAAAGCCACAGCCACAAATAAACTTCATATTTCTTACATCATATAACTAAATGCAAATCAGTATTCACTGTCAATATATTGTCTTGTAATTGGACTGATAACTTGACAAGCCTCCCACAAGTTGTGACTCATGTCCCTGAAGGCACTATAGGACAAGC
Organism: Python bivittatus; assembly: GCF_059951505.1. Lineage (NCBI taxonomy): Eukaryota > Metazoa > Chordata > Lepidosauria > Squamata > Pythonidae > Python > Python bivittatus. The sequence goes on along the minus strand of NW_028277058.1, from coordinate 25,876,676 downwards.
TTGACTATTTTCACTTGTAAGAGGTTGAGATTATATTTTATTCCCAGTCACAGTTTCTTCTTTTTTAAGTAATTTTTATTGAAATTTTTTAATAACAATAGGAAAAGGCAATGCAGACTAAATTCAAAAAGAAAAAGAAGAGAGAATAAAAAGTCCAAAGAAAGAAAAAAGAAGAAAGAGGAAGAAATAAGGAGAAAAATATTTGAAGAGGTGACTTCTGATCTTCATCACAAGTACAAACACATTTAGTAATTTTTCACCCACTATAAGGCTACATGCAAGTATCTCTTCTTCCCATAAACAATCCCTTATTTATACCAAATCCATAAATCATTAACATTTCAGTTGTGGTGTCAGCAAAAAATCCATAAAGGGTTCCCAGAGCTTGTTTTAGCCTTGGTCAAACAAACTAACTTTGTACTCCTTCTTTTGCTTCTAACAGTCTTGGTCTTTAATTCTTTCAGATGTTGTCGTAGGGTTTGATCTCTCTTCAAATTTTCTTTTTCCCAAAGAGGCTTCTTTGAAGCTTTAACGAACCTCTTTTGTAAATCCAGTAAGGAGTCATTATACATTATATCATTTGTACTTCCACTTTAACTGTCTTATAATCCACATTTTTAAAAAAATTTCCAGAAAAATTTCCAGAAAAATTTCCAGAAAAATTTCCAAAAAAAATTGTTTCAACAATTTCTTTATATTCTAATATTTCTGCATCAGGTGAGGTTTGTTTCAGCTCTTTATCCTATACATTTTCCAAGGTATTCTCTTTCACATCTGTCATTTGTTCTTTAACATATTTTGGAAATAATCTATTCAGAGAAGCAGACATCATTGCTGACATTGCAGCTGCTATTTTCTGATCCCATTCTCCAAAGATCTCCTGAAATATACCTTTTTGTCATTTCATCCCAATATTGACAAAAAACAAGAGGCAAACTTCTCTCTCTCCCCCCTGCCTATTTTTCCTTTTGTCCTGAAATCCTTACTCCCCTCTAGTGTCCAATTTCTGAAATCATAAAGTCTCAAATTTCTGTTATGACTTAATATAGACTAAACAATTTAGTTCCCACAAAGATGCTATTTATTTATATTATTATTTCCAAAATCATATAGCAAAAGTCCTAATGTTCCAAATTTGCCTGGTCCCTTAATTAGTTTATAACTTTCTTGAGTCCAAGTTTTATTGAGTTTTTTGCCATTTATTTCAAATCCTTTAAATGCTTAAGCTTATCATTAATTTTTCTTTTGAAAGAAAAGGTAAACTCACCAGGTGGCTTTGCAAACTTGTTGTTTTGAAGATCTCTAATGGCCTTAAGGTAGTTAAATAGTTAATTTTCAAGAGTGATTAGAAAGTGAGGTTAATGAACCCAGTATCCTTAAAAAGGCTCTACTATGGGCTTCTGGGGAAGCAATGGTAGAAATAGTAAAAGTCAGTATTTCAGATTTTTTGGGATCCTTAATTGATTTATAACTTTCTTAGATCAAAATCTTACTCAGTTTTTTCTGTTTATTTTGAATTCTTTAAGTTCTGAAGCTTGTAATTATTTTTTCTTTTGTTCAGAGTTTGAAGATAAATTCACCCAATGAAGACATTTCAAACTTGTCATTCTGAAGGTTTCTAATAGCTTTAAGATAGTTAATAGGCAATTTCCAAAAGTGATTAGAAAATGAGGTTTGCAAACTTAGTGTCCTTTAAAAGGCTTCACCATGGTTGCGAGCAAGGTGACTGATTCTATCATCTCCTGGCATTCAAACCTGAGGAAAAACACTGCTCTGCGGTCTCTTTATGAGAATCAGTCATCCGGAGCACATGGGCGATCTCCCATCCTCTCCTTATCAGGAGAGTTTTGAAGGAATCAGTCTACTCATTGGTTCCTTTGTCTTTGCCACAGTCGTCGGCTCCACTTTTGCAGAGCCTTCTGCAGTTCACTGTACCTTCCCTGGAAGACCCAAAATGGGTTATTTTGAAGAGAATCTGCTATACCTCTTGCTTTAAAATACAATTTGAAATGTTGCTCTCAACATTTCCAGTACCCTGCAGTATTGTTATTTTAAACCCTTGTATACCACTTGAGTCACTTTTTGGAGATGGGTGCAGTATAAATTGGATAAATAAATAGACCAATTGCCATGTAGCACCAGTAAAAGACAAGACCTAAATGAGAACGAGTCCAACTTACCCCAAACCTGGGTTGCTCAAATATGTCCACAAAAAACAACTTCCTGACATCATATAGTAGGGTGTTAATATTGTAGTATTCTTCACAATCAGCATATATTCACAATAACACAGAGAGTTCCATTAAGCTGAAGTCTTCATTTATTTTAAAAGAACAAAAGAGGAAAGGAACTAGAGCAAGTACCTTCCTCAGAAGCTTAAATATTCGTTTTGCCAATAAGCTTAACAATGAGCAGGATACAATTACAAATAGGTGAAATAGATACACAGAGTCTGAAGGGAACTATACAGGTCAGATACAGTATTATATTAGCATGGCACTGGTATAATCCATGTTAGATGTCTAAAGAGATCCAGCTACACTGCCTAGCTGGAGGGAGGGAAAATAACCACCATGGAAGGGAAAGGTCCAAACAGAGAGGATCCTATTGGATTGAGAATGCCTTCTTCCCTTCACTAATAACGATGAAAGGGCTCTTAAGAACACCCAGGAGACAGACAAGCCTGTGGTAATTATTTCTTTTTGTTTTCAAAGGTATAGAAGTGAATAGTGAATAGTTAATGTTCCATATATTCTGGGCTTATTTTTATAAACTGATTCCCAATCTATTTTCACTATACATCATTCTGATCCATGGCAACCAATAAGACCTCTTTTTCCTTGTTTTTCCCCCAAAGCTTATCATTTAACGCACACACAAAATAAAGTTTTACAAATTGCATTTGATTTTAGAAATTTCCTTTCCTGGATTGTAGGATAGTTTGGGGAACAGATTGTATTCCTTGATTGCTGATCTTTGTCCAATTTTAATAACGATGGTTTTTAATCAGTTTGCAGATATGCTTGCTGAAACAAGTGCAATCTCCTTATCAGGTTGAACACCTTCTTACTGAGATTTAGAATATTTTCAGAGAATAGCACTAAAATAATTATGAGTGTTACTCAACAAATGCAAAATAATTTTCACTGGAGAACTTTAATATAACACTTCCTTTACTTTCAGAAGAGAAATATCTCCCATTGAATGGGACCTCCTTCCCAACAATACACGGGGGAAATATTTTTATGTCATATGCTGTTATATGATGTTACACTGTAAAAACAATAGATTAGCCACCAATCAGTATGAAACACTAGACTGACTTAAACACAGATTCACTGAAATCATACTTTGGCTTGATTCTTTTCTTGAGAGCATTTAACAGAACTTGGAAGCCTATCCAAAAGTCTTTCCATGTGCGTTTTACCACATCACAAAATGCCTCATTTGCTCAAAATGTACTGGTTTGGCAACTGTTGCCATCAGTATTAGATCTCAGTAGTTAGTGGTATATGATGTCTAATAAACAAATAATAAAAGAAAGATATCCGGAAGTTGGATTTTTTTTTTATTTGTCCCCCCCCCCCTTTTTTTTCTCAGTTTCCTTCAGAAAAGTGTTCTATCTGCAGCATTATTTAATTTTGTTGTTGTTGTTGTTGTTTTGGTTAATTTCTGGAGAGCAATGTTATCATGATCCCAGGTCCAATTATATAATTCCCTCAGACTTTGAGAGAAGCTCTTCCCTGACCCTCAAACTTTTTTTTTTTCCCCATTGTTCTGCAAGTTCTCAGCATTGTACTACCACTCTCCATTGATGTAATTCTCCCTTTTCCCTCTCTCTTTTGATATTGGATATGAATCCAATCCTAGTTCGATTCTAAATATGGGCATCCCCAGAGGGAGGACAAGGAAACCAAGTGATCAAATGTGTGTCATGATGTTGTGACTCAAGCTATGCTCTTTGGTACTTGCATCACAATGTGTGGTTTGTCAGTTACAGATGACAAGTCTTCCCGTAGACATGGAAGCTGACTGGATGGCTTTAGACCAGTCTCTCTCTCTCAACCCAAACCACCTCACAGGATTGTTGCTGTGGGGAAAATAGGAGGAAACAGCATTGAGTTGGACAAATAAAGGTGGGATATTAATCTAATCTAATCTACATTCTAATCTACTTTATACTTTTTTCCCTCGGTTAAACCAGCCAGTTTGTTCTGATGGGTGTTGGTTACAGGGTTTCTACTGTGTTTATAGCAGACAAATATATTGATCATGAGATGGGTGTTCAGGGCCTAAACCTAATCAAAGGAAATAGAGGAAGGAATTACATATAGACAGCACAGAAAATCATTAATTAGTCAGGTCAGAGAGCAATAAGGGCAGGAATTTACAGGATAGTATAATCAATAAACATCCCAGCATTTCCTGCTGACAGAAGCTAAATGAGTTTAGTAGTGTAAATTCATCTAAATTTAGTTCAGGCACAGGCAATGCAATCTTAATTCAGATGTGTTTTGTATTATGAGATCTAGTTGTGCATGATGACAGGAGCTGCCTATTTGGAAAGATGCAACACAGAAATATAGAATCATTGAGTTAGAAAACCTGCAAGGGTTGAGGGCAGAAAACACAATTTTATATTGGCTCTCCTCTTTCTTGTGAAGTTGGTTCCAGGGTGGTGGTTATGGGGGAACAGTGATCAAGCCATGGGCCTTGCATGCAGGGTCACTGCTACCCTCAGAGTTATTCAACATTTACTTGAAGCTGTCACAAGAGAGATCTGTTGGACTGAGCATAGTATCATAAAATGCTGATGATACCCAGCTGTATATCTCTGTCAGGCCACTCTGTAGGTGCTACGCATGTCTTCAACCAGTGTCTAGGTGCTGTAAGGATTAGATGAGATAAAAGAATCACAGACTGGATCACAACAAGAAAAAGTTGTTGTTCAGAAATGATCTGGCTGCCTGCCTGCACAAATTTCATTCTGGATGGGCTAGCATACTCCCTGAAAAAGCAGGTTTATGATCTAGGGCCTTTCCTGAATTCATAGCTTCTGCTTGTTAAACATGGGAATCTGTAGCCAGGACAGTTTACTAAGCTTTGGCTGGTGCAGCAGTTGCAATTGTTTTTAGAGCAAAGGATCCTGGTGATGGTAATTTGTCTACCTCCAGATTAGAATATTGCAATGTGGTCTATTTGCCTTTAAAAATGGCAAATATTTCATAAATTCATAAATGCAGAATGCAGTAAAGTGTTTATTGATGGGAGGGAGCCTCTCTAGCCCAATTATACCAGTGCTACACACACTGTTTTGGCTGCCCATTTGCAGCTAGGTCCAATTCAAAGTGCTGGTGATTACCTACTGTGGATAATTTACATAGCTTGGTCCAGGTTACCTTCAAGACTCTTTCCTTTCAGGGAAAAATCTGCCTGTCTAGTGGGATCAAATTGCGAAAGGATGTATTATGTTCCTGCTTCTCAGAAAGTTAGAAGAGTAGTGGGAAGAGCTGGGTTTTTTTCTGTGACAGCCCCTCTTTTATACAACGTTGCTGTACTGTGTTTATATAGGACCTGTAGTTCTTGCCTTTAGAAAGACAGTAAAGACAATACTTGTTCAACAAGTCTTAGCAGCTTAACTATTAAAATTGATGTAATTTTTATTCTTTTCACCTGTTTTTTTAATGTATATGTTTATTTAATTAGGGGATATCATATTGTAAACTGCCTTGAGTCATTTGATTCAGGGGAACAAAAATAAAAATGTTTGTTGTATTATTGTATTAATATACAGTTTCATACATATACCGTATAGTCAATGTACATAACAAAACTTGAGATCATGTTTTTCCCTTTTTATCAGATAAGCTGCATGGCAGAATAATAAATATGCAGATTTTGGATGCATGTTTCTGCAAACAGCAGAGTGTATTTTCATTGCAAGTTTGATGAAATGGAGCATGCACCAACTCAGACCAAATCTCTACCCTACTCTGCATTTCCTCAATCTGATGGAAACAGTATTGAAAGGGGAAGATCCAACTGGCAGATGATCCCAGGTGGATGAAATCAAGCCGGCTGCACTAGCACATATCCATCTTGAAAATAAAGCATTTTCTAACCTATACAGTATTTCATTTAGTTTCAGGCACTACAGCCTTAGAATATGTCTTTTGAAAAGGAAATAATCATGCTATGCCAATTTTCTGGTTATAAAAACTGAAAAATTAGAATTGTGTTGTGTACAACAAAATGCCATGAGCTAACAGATGGGCAGAGCATATGCTGTTACTGAATTTGCACATAGCACAGCAGTTGGTTGAACATCTTTAATGAAAGTGATTGAAATATGAATCAAATATTCAGATCTTTAATCTATAGTCTACACTTTAATAAAAGGTTTTTAGAACACAATTGAAGTTGATGTTTTTGTAATCAGTTGTTTATTTTAAATCTGTCTAATGAGAGTAACACAATATGTTGGATCTTCCAATTGTTGCAGCTGGTGTTTTAATAAAGTAAATCTCTTAATGATGAAGTAACTTTCTTCTGCTTCTGCCTGTATTTCTGGTTCCCCTGCCCTATATTGTATATACATTTTCTAATGTTTATAAATAAATGATATTTGATGAAATGTCTGCCTCAACTCCTGATGAACTTCACTGACACATCCACAGAGTTTCCTGGTTACCCTATAGAAGTAGTTTACTAGTGCCTTCTTCTGGGAATGATTTACAATTTCACAGTCTAACCTATAGACCTGGGATTTTCTGGTGTTTCTCCCATCCATATGCTACAATCCATATGCTAACTACAACCAACCCCACTTAGCTTCTTGACTCTCAATGGTTTGTGTTTCATTGAGAATAAAAGGAAAAACTAGCTACACTGAGCAAATTAAATATTCAGGCCATTATAACGTGTATAAAAAAGAGATAATTATTTAAAACAAGATTAACTTGATGACAGTACCGAAAAATTTGAGCTTTCAAACAGATGAGAAATATTTGAGAAGCCAACTTTGCTCCCTTGATCAATTAAAAGCATCCAGCTTGAATTAAAGGGAGGTTGGCACTAGTGTTTTATAGTCAGCAAACTTGAAACAAAACACACTCTTATAAAGTCCTAAGTTATTGAAAATTATTCATTACGAAGATTGCATCTATGGAATGTGCATAAAGTTAATAATCTGTCCTGGTTTAAGAGGCAATCCTTTCAAAACTAATGATTACTATTTATGCTAACATCACATGGCATGATGTTAGAAATAAGGCTAAAGGTTAAAAGTAGGTTAATTGTAGAGGAATCCACAGACTAATGTAGCATAATAATGAAAGTAATATTGATGGCTGACCAAAGTCAATGGATTGAATATGCTAGCTATAATCTGAATATATTGAATAATAAGGTGACACTTCTTGATTCTATGTATATTAATTGTATGTTTTTCTTGTATACAAGGTAAGTATGTTTTGAATTTTAGTCACTTCCACTAAACATTATTTTTTTTTATTTTTCATAGATTCATAGTAGAACTTTATCCTAAAACAATTTGAGCTAGAACTTCTGCAACTGCTACATGTAGGATAGCAAATAGCTTACCATTTCCCACCATGTCAAGGGCGATAGTATGCAAGCTGGCAAAATTAATTCTTGCTATCCTTTGGTGATACCCATAATCAATTGCTTGAGGCAACTGTATCTATCTGCCTAATGCTAGGGCTGATAATGTAGTAAAACTTTAATTCCATTTTTTTTATATACCTGCAGTGCAAAGTATTATATATCCCCTCAGTAGTCCAGTAAGGTAAGGTAGCCTAAACATTAAGATTTTTGTATAGTTGTCTTGTCTGAGTACCTCATTTTCAGCTTTGGAACCTTTCCCTACTACAAATTCACGCTCAGCTGCTGTATCTTGTTTATGTAAGTATACATTACCCTAGGATAAACCAAAAGATGGTCAGTTCTGGGCACCAATTGATAATTCACAGGGAAGCAGAATAAAGCAGAATTGTCCTTGCATGTATCTAATTCATCTGACTTCCGAGTGCTTTCTTCTGAATTTATTTATTTCAAGATTTATAAGGCCGTCCAACTCAGACACACTGACTTTGGGAGGCATACAACATAAAAACACAATAAATCAAAAAGGAAAAAAAAAACAAAGAAAACCATCTAACAACAAACAGGCAATATATAAATATAAAATATAAAATGGTGACCAAGTGCATAACAAAACAGCCACTGGAGGGACTCCCACAACAGGCCCCTAATGCCAGGGGAAAGAGCCAGGCCTTAAAGCCTTTCCTAAAGGCAAGGAGAGTTGGGGCCTATTGTATATCAGAGAGGTGGAGAGATCATTTGAGACCAGGGGCAGCTACAGAAAAGCCATTCCTAGGTCCCATAAGATGACAAGATTTAAAAGAAGGATCCTGGAACCTCCCTGTGGAAGCATGTGGTCTGTCTGTCTGTCTATTTTATGATCTTTATCATTTATGATTATCTATCTATCTATCTATCTATCTATCTATCTATCTATCTATCTATCTATCTATCTATCAGCTATTCATCTATCCATCTCCCTGATGATCTATATAACTAGTCTTTATAACTAGTATCATTACTAGTCTTTATTTTCATGCTAAAAGAACAAGCATTGAATTATAGGCAGAGATATATTAAACAACAAATTAAATAATGGGAAAAATCAAAACGTTGCACTTATTCTCCACCCACCCCCACCCCCAGATATTAGCCAGCTTTGTTGTAAATCCCAGACCCTAGATTGCACAGTCTTTCTGGCATCATACGTTCCCTGCCACTTAATGTAGAACATTCAGTAACAGCACCAAAAAGAAACTTGAATTCCTGCATCTGTAGAAGTTGAAAGAAATATGCATTGCTATTTGCTGGAGTGATGTCTTCACAAAGAGGACAAAAACCAGAAAAGGAAAGAATGGTTTTCCATTAAAGAAAGAGACAATAGATTGCCTTTTATTAATTTCCTTGTATACTTCTGGAAATTTCATACTTCAACTAGAACCATACCAATGTAATACAAAAAATGCACTACATTTTAAAATTGTCATTATCATCAAAGTTTGGAAAAAGAACTCATCTAGCCACAAGATTGTTATACACAATACTACAATTCCATATTAATTGAGTAGCTCTTGAAACAAAATGTTTTTCTCCTGGGAAACTATGCAAAATAATTTTGAATACATTTGAATGCCTGCATATTTAAGCATTAGCTAATCCCATAAAATATATAGTCAGAAGAATAACCCACTGAGTTTAGTAGAGATATGTACCATGTTGCAAATGGGTAGGGTAATCTGTGGAAAACTAGAACTTTCTAATTCTAAATCTTGCTGGGCTGATAGGAGGAGAAAATTTCTCCATTTTTTCCTTTCCTACTTACTTTTTTCCCAGATTTTTTCCCTCTCTGAACAGTTCCAAGCATGTACTTTACCAAGAAATTGGAAGCCATTGACTCAACAGTTCCAAAATAACTTGTTTTGTCCCAGCTTGCCCTATTTTCATTATTAATGTGATTGGAGCAGCAAAAATGGAGGTTCATTGTTACCATACAGTGGGGACATTTATGAAATTGGAGCTCCTCTTCCATCTTCAGATGTTCTCCACAAGCAGAGAAAAATCTCTTATGATTCCCAATCCTCCAATAGGATTGTATCCCAAATCCTTAAAGAGGAAGATTCAGCAAAGATAAAATAGATAAAATATATGTATTAACTGATGACTAGACACACACACTAGGGATAGGTAATGAAGTGCTGTCTAGATTGTCTACAGTTCCTATGTGCCCAGCCAACATAGCTGATTAAAAAAGAGTTAGAGAGCTGTATGTCACCATATCCTTTTTGCCTCTGCCTTTTACTGATGTTGTTTCAGCAGTAGTTACCAAAGAACCTGATGGATCCAATGTAGCAATCTTACATTTGAAGCTCTCCAAACGCACTGGATTGCAACCCACATAAATACCTCTCATTATAGACAAGCAGCACATAACTAGGAATTATGGAAGTTGTAGTCAAATATATCTGGAAAATACAAGATGAAAGGCTAATAACATGGACCCTTTATGAATCCTAAACCACCAAAGGGAAGCTATAAGTTATCACACAGAACTTGCTAATTTGATCAGAGACTGAGATGCTGCAGCAACAGTTCTTCCTAGCCTCTTTCTTGCAGAATTTTTAGTCTCTGCCCATTACTTGTCCAGTCAGTGCAGGAGTGAGGGAAAGCACAATCTGGACATTCCCATTGAAAGGAGGTTGTTAGGAGGGTTTTTTCTTTTTACTGCTTTACAGCAAGGGCAACATGACAGAATCAGAACTCTTAGGGAATGGATGAAGAGTACCTGAACCATCTTCATTCTAACAAGAGAATGAGCTCAGGTGGAAGGGAGAGTAATCACTCAAACCTTGGATTTGGTAGACAAACTGTATACCCTTAATCTTTTTCTTCTGCTGCTACAAACATAGGAACTTGTTTTTTTTTTTAATTTGTTTATATGTAAGGGACCCTTAATGATTTTGGGGTATGTGTATGTATTCATTTTAAGCATGGTTCACACTTTGGGATTTTGGGGGGGGCATCTATAAGATGAAGAGGAAATATATCATCTGCATAAACATTTATTCTGAATTTGGCTTATTCAAAAAATAATAATTTGCATTCTCTGTGGACTGTCTTGGATGTTCTTAGGATGGCAAAATATAGTAGTACATTTTTGAATATCTGACCTTGTACTGTGTTGCTTCCTGCAAAGTTGCATATTGTTTCTTTCTAGACAACTATCACAATATCCTGGCTAGCTGGCTAATGAGATGCCTGATCGATTATGACAGTTGCCTGGGGGTGGGGGGGGAAAGATACCCATTTACAACATCACCAGAAAAAAAAAAAACACCCTGCTTGCTATGCCCGACATGTAGTACCCAGTCATCAAATGAATATTTTGAATGGCAGACTTGATTGATTATCGTCTCAAGAATGCTGATGAGCTCTTTCCATTTTTTCCTACAATAATTGGCTTTATTGGCCTGGCATGAATGATTCTGATTCATGAACAGCTCAGTTCTACTAGCAATTTAACTTGATCAAAAGTTATTAGGGTCAGGCACGATTTTCCCAAAGAAAGCTTCCTCAAAACAAGCTAGAATTAGCAGTTCTATCAAGAATAGCCTTACTTGGTGTGATAGAGTTCTACCAGGATTCATTGTTTCAAAATGTTTTATGATTTTTAGCACTGTATTAAAATAAAATACAGCCCAAAAGATAAGTACAATGGAGGGAGATAGTCATTTTATTTTGTACATGATACCAAAAAGAGATACCTTGCTTTTGATATCAGACTGGGAGATTAAAACTGGAGAATATGCTGCAACAGCAAAACTGAGAGTATATATATCCACAGTAGAAGTTTAACTAAATTCAAGCAGAAATGGCTCCCTTATATACAATATATCACAGATCGAGGCAGATTTGGACATCTGGAATGTGGTTTTTAAGACTCATAAAGAAATTAACAACAATTACTAATGCATGATGCAATGTTCCAATATCTAAACTGTGGCTCAGAGTCAGACACGCAAATGGAAGGAAAGGTGGGGGGGATTACTAAAAAGTCATTTGCTTTTTCTTTTTTCTATGGTTTTTAAAACATTCACATGTTGAAGTGTCTTGTTTTTGCATCATCTTGCTTTTTTCCCTCTATTTCAATATTTTAACAATAAACATAGATTAAAAAAAAGGGATACTGTAAAGCGAAATAATAGATTTAAAGTGTTAAAGGAACACATTTTTATCATCAGATTTAGCTATCCCTGCATGTATATCATGTGACACATTCTTTGATCAGTTTTAATGGGTATCTATTTTGTAAAGCTGTTTTATTTCTATCTTTATTTGTGATGTATGTTTATTTCAGATATTTTGTCATAATGACACTCTAACAGGCATGTAGCAAACCAGTGCTAAAGGTACACAAGAATGGGCAAATCCCTTCAACTATTATTGTACTCAATTTTTATCAATTATATCAGAAATATCAAGAATGAGAGACACAGTAGGGCAGAAACAAGTTTCTCATTCCATTTCTACACAAAAAAGCAAAACAAAACAAAACTAAACTCCAAAACACCTTGGTTGGGTCTGGAAAATTCATACAGCAAGTTAACACTGAAAAAAACCATCACATGCTTTAGAAGGGTCTAACCACCCAATTTAAAATGTATTGGTAGAGCCTTCATTTTTCCTTCTTTTTTAATAAGGAAACATAAGGGCTTAATCTGGGGGTGGTATGTCTCCCATTATACTCCAAAACTGGATAAGGGTCTTGGTGTCACAGTTTAGAGCTGTATCAAGCACAAGGAGTCTTCATCTCCTTAGTAATAGCCAGGATCTTATTACCCTTTAAAATATAAATTAAATCCACTGGATTTCTCATCCTAATAAATGGGAAACATATTTTACAACTTTGACCTTGAATTAAATCAGGCAGTGCATAATTAGCTTACTTTGGCCTATTTTCTAAAACACTGAACCAAGAAGCCTGTCCAGAATCTTGTGAACATGTACATCCCTAATATTAAGATTTTTTCTGAGGTCTGATATGAAACAAGTCCTCTGTCTTTTTTCAGGAAGCAGCAAGGAACACATAAGAGAGGGCACCAGACAATACCTTTAGATTCTGGAATATGCCCAGTCCCAATCTAAATATATTAATATGTCTTTGTGTACAAGCGTATGGCAGAAAGCATCATTGTCTAGCGTATGCTAGTGACTCTGGCAAAGTTTATAAAGCTTGATGTCAAGTTTTGTTTCAACCATGGTTTGTTGAACAAACCATTCGCCCTGGTTCACTCACATACTAAATTATATAAGATAGTTTATAACCCTGGCTGGGTTCATACACCATTATAAATTAAAATCAAAGAAACCATATTATGGTTCAATAGGGTATATGAATTCAGCCATTGTCAATATATCTCACATAAAAACAAAATCTTATTGTTGAAGTTAATGTATATCCAATTAATATTAATTGAATGCTGATAATAACAGACGACAGCAAATTCAGTACATTTGTTATCAATCATTTATTACTGAAAACAAAGTGGATTTTCTTATCTGGCACATAAACAATTATTTCTACAAAAAGGAAACCCTACAAATCTTGATAATTTATACAAATATGTTTTCTCAAAAAATAAAAATTTAATTTAGTAAATTTGTGCTCTTATTTTTAAGCACTGTCTGCAATATCCACCACAAATCCCTGAGCAGAGACAACATTTTAAACTTATCTGAAAATTGAGAGATATAAAGCCTAACCCTATACTGAAAATGCATGGACAAACGTGATTTTATTTTAAACAATTTGTCATTGTTCAATTTGCGACAAGCAAAACTACTGTACAACTTTGTGAAAAACTAGTAAGAAATGTAATTATGGATAAAGAGACAAACATAAGAAGGAGATGCTATAATAAAAAGTGAAATGTTACAACCAGGAAGTTGACCTTGCATCTCATACCGAAGTCTAACAACATTTCAGAATGTCATAGTTATACAGTTACATTGCTATCCTATACACAATTTCATGGGATTAGACCCACTGCATTTAATGGGAGTTACTCTGGAGTATGCATGCATAGGATGATGCTAAAAATTCAATCTTCATAGTTAATACAGCATTTGGCTTTACCGATTTGAGAAATTGATTTGTTCAGGTAAATAGATTGAAGCTACCATTGCATTTTATCCATATCTGAATGCGTAACAGTGAAAATGTTGAATTTCATTGGTTAAAATGTTAGTTTTGTCTATCCCATGAAACAGTTTCTGGGATTGCACCTGGAAGGAAAAAATCGAAAGGTCATTCATCTGCACAAAGCTCTAAAATAAAATAGGCTAATGTAAGAAAATAAAAATTAGGAGGTGGTGCCTAACAATAACATGTTTCTAACAATGGTGCTCCTAATGGAAAATCAAGCAAGCTCAGAGTATCACCAAGGATGACATAAATTGTGGTTATGCTGAGAAGATAGCCCATTGTTCCTTAATAGGTCTACCTAGAAAGCTGGGGTGACTAAAATGCACAGAATAAATGTGTTCCTGTTTCCTTCTAAACACCAATACATTCTTTAAACATTTAAAAGCACACCATGAAAAGCAACCAGAAGACTAGCAACAGTTGTGGAATCCTAGCTAATGAGTACTTGCTGCAGTTGGCAAATAAAGAGCTTCAACAATGCATCAATTTCAAATAACAATGGAATGATATTCAGTACAAATGCTTTTTTTAACACATGGAGGATTCTCAGAGACACATCTTCAATCTATGAATGCTCCAGGATATAAGGCCAGGATGCAAAGAATCACATGACTAGCTCTCCATTTCTGAACCAACCCATGCTTCCCATTTTAGTTGGAAATGGCTTTAAGTATGAATTAAGAATTGGCTATATGGTTCATGGATGAAAAATTAAGCTGGCCAATGACAAGCCCTTGGACATGTCTCTTTGATGCCTGGCCTATGTCATACTGATATAAAAAATGACTATTGGAGATATATGCCTTTTTGTAAAGTGTCACTTGTCTAGCTAATAATAAAGGGAATTGGTAAATGGTCTAGTTTTTAAATGTTGTTTGTATGCAAATCATAACAATTATGCTAAATAAGCTGAAATATTAAACCAAGGAAAAGAACGCTGATGCAGAATTGGGTTAGAATCTGCACACATTTTTCTCTTCATCTATAAATAAAGTTAAATAAATGCAAAAATAATTGGCAACTATTGTCAGTCGCATAATCCCTTTTGGTCTAACACCTTGCATATTCGCTATACGTTAAAGTAATATTAAACTCTTTTAGCTTCTTGCAGGTAGCACAATAGTTTATTTCTCACAAACTGATAGTAAATCCCGCTGCTAACATTTCAAAAATGTATTAACCAACTGCATGCCTACAAATTAGTTCTGTTAATCCAGTGAAAGCATACATTGAAAAAGTATGTGCGTATATATACACACACTGGCAAGGTGGGTATCAGTTTAATGGAGATTAGAAGTTTGCTTTGTATGTGCCTTGATGCGTCATATATCCAATCTGTAAAATCTACAGCATGTAGAGATGAACCAGCATGCTACAGGTGTCTGCATATTTTCAAAAACAATGTTAGTACCATGTTCACCTACACTGTTCTATCCTTTGCTTTCAATGTATTAAAGGGCAGAGAATTCATATTTCTTCTTCATATGTCTACCCAGTTCATATATAAAATGTGTGTATACAAATGGTCTCATTGTTGATGAGACCAAAACTACATCCATATTTTACATTTCATTACTCTGGACACAGTTCTCCAGCTTAACTCTAATCTGATCCTGGAAATAAGGCAAGCTGGTTAAAGCAACATAGCATAACAAAGTTAAAGTAGTGAACAAAATTCAGCTCTCCTCCCCAGTGGATAGCTTCTGTTGTAAAACACAGATCACTCCCACTTTTGACATGGGTAAAGCAAAAATAGAAGCATTTACATGTTCAGCAACCTGGTGTCCTTTCAAAATTAATTGACCATTCAGGCTCTGGAGCATATTAGATTACAGAGAGATGATGGAGAGCTTGCCTTAATTCTTCATTCACTGGTATAGTTCTACTGTGTATGGCTAATTCTACATTCCAAGCCTCCTTCATTGTTGCCTACTTCTACCACTTTCAGAGGATAATTCACATCCAGCCAACCAACTAAACAGGTTAACAATATGCATTTGCCAGTAAATATTAGACATGAAACCACATCTTTCAAATCTTTTTCAAATGGTTGAGCTAGTATTTGAACTAGCTCAGTAGGCAGGCTTTGGAGTTATACAACATCAAGACAAAAAGCAAACACATTTAGTTTTAGTATACATTTAATGAATTACAGCCTAAGATAATAATTTAAGCCAGTCTTCATCTTCTAAATTCTTAGATTGACTGGATGGATGCTCAATGGGCCAATATTTTCTACTAGAAACCACATAAAAATGACCAAGGTGAAAATGACTAGTATGCCCTAGTGAACATGCTAAAGTGGGTCCCTTTCAGGTGCTCCAGTTTTAGGGTGTTCCCCCCCCCCCATTTTCTGGCTTTTGGCAATAATCATTAAGTCCTTCATGAAACTTATCAAAAAGATTTTACCTCTTTCTCATTTTCAATTTAAAACATCAAAATGCAGCCCTGTAGGTTCTCCTAGCAGCAATTACAACCTTTGACAATTACAGCCTAGTCAGCAAGAGCACTCAACAAAACAGCGCTCCAAAATTATTTTGGATTTTAGTTTTTTTCTAAACTCTTTGCAAAAAAAAAAAAAAAAAGCTTTACTTTAAAACCCTGCATTATGTTTTGGTTGTTCTTAAGCCTTGCTTTTCCATGATATTCCAGAGTTTGCGGAGATTTGATTGTGTGATGACATCATCTGGTTTAAACTGAAGGGCATGGAGATAGTTTGATTCAGCCTCCAAAAGTTTGCCATTGAGATGAAGAATAGCTCCCAAATTCATTAAGGCAGCTGGGTACTGGAAAAAAAAGAAAAGAAAAAGGATGGAGAAAACATGAGTTTATTTTGCATCTTCTTTCGTCTAAGAGCTTTCATCTAAGTAGCAAAATTATTCCCTTATGTTTTTGTAGGCTACTTTTATGGAAACAATTAAGCAACTGGAAGAAATATGAGTGGTAAGTAAGGAATGAGTTGATCAGTTGCACAGTACACTTTGCAGCTGAAGTGTTCACATGGAGAACATTAACTCTTTTAATGTGCAAACCACAGGTAATAGGGCTCCTGGTCACAAAAAGCTGTCCTCCCCACCCCACAGAGTCTTTTTTCTTTTCTTCTTTTTTCTTCTTTTGTTTCCTTACTAGATAAGGAAAACTGGAAGATAAGATTAAATGAAGCAAATCAGTTTTATTCTTTGTATTCCAAGTAGATCACTAAATGAGCATTTAAAACTACAGTACTTTAGGTTTTGGTTCTATAGCAAACCCAATCTTGAGAAGGAATTAGAATTCATGGTGATGAAATAAACAAATGTGTAAGTTCTTTTATTCTGATACCATGAACGATACCTTGAATATCATCACTGCCAGCTCTGACTAATAATGTTATCGAGAAAGCATGTTGTGTTTAGTTCAAAACAGGTTAAGTATAAATTTGAATGTAAATAATATGTTGCCTGATTGCACCAATGCAACTAGTTTGGCAGTGTGGCAAATGGTTACGCTGAAGTTCTGATGCTTTCAAAATGGCTGCATGTTTTGTGGCCAGCATTCTGTAATAGATTTGAGGGTTGCAAAAAATAATTCTTTAGTTTCAATTACGGTATTCATCAGTGATACTGAATACTGCTGCTACTGCATCTTCAAAACTTTTAGAAATGCTTAGTGGAGGATCCTAGAAAATCTCTAGTACCTTCCTTCCATATTTGAAATATGCTTTCCACTTTGCATCATTCCAATATCTGGTAACTTTGTACTGCTTCAACCTTCCTAGGTGAATGATACTAGGGCATGCTATAGGTGTTCTGGAGATGTTCTGGAGGCAACATTATCTACTGTTCATAGAGGGAATTAACCTGAGACAAGGAAAGAGGGGCAATTTCAAGTGAATGTGTGTTAAATCAAAGTAATATTCTAGGAAAATAATAGAAATGAGTCAGGAAGTTATACAATATGAGAAGAGAAACTCTCAGTGACAAATTAATTTGTTGAGATATAGCATCCATTTCAATACTTTCTAATAAAAGGTCATGGAGTTGTTAGATATGGGAATGATAACGACTACTACATCACTAAGCCTAGGTTATTATTAGTGTAAATTAAAAATAGTGCTTCATGGCAGTTTTAAAGATTTTTTCTCATCATTCTTGTGGGCCTCACGCACAATGACATCATAGTTCTGCTTAGTATCACTGGCTGTTAAATATATTTTAAGTACGGTTACTGGGCACCAAGACGCTGACTGCTTCTGCTATAAAGTAGGTACTGTCCGTTGTCTTTCATATTTCCTTTTTTGTTTTACCCAGTACAGTAAAGCCTTCACTTGCTTGTTTTTATAAAATCAATCCATGTGCCTCTTGATGTGACGATTCTGTTGCGTACAAAATGCCTTCTGTTCTTCTGTTCTGCAGCAGTTCATGACATTCAGCATCACTAAGGAATGTCTTTATTGAAACTGAAGAATAATTACTTTCCAAATCCTCAAACCTACTAAATAATGCTGGCATGTGTAAGTATCAGATGAAAAGAAATATTATGATGTTACCCTTCACAAAATACGCACTTTTGAAATTACTGATGTTCTCTGCTTATCTCTCTGCTCAATGCTTAAATGCTTCCACCAGCAATGTAATTACCCAGATCTACTTCTGTTATAAGCAAAGGGATGCTAGAAATAGAGAATTCTTCAGACTTGTCCAATCCATCAGAATGCAAACTATCTGCCTGTTTGTTCCAAATATTACATTATGAAGGTTTAACTCTGCTCTTGCCTGCAGTACTTTCACACCTGCAGTGAAAATGCTGCCCTTTCCCGCTTATGACATGCCAGCTGAAGGCAGGAAAACGGCACCTCATTTAGAGGGTGCTGCTCAACCAATTGCTAGATGTTGTTCATGGCAGGCCAATCATGGTTTGAGGCCTGCAAAGAATAAAGGACTGTAAAAAACCCTGTCTGCTTATCCTAGTAGCAGTTGTCTGCTGTCACCTGAAAATGAATTCAGCTATTTTCTTTATACATACTGTATTTTATCAAAGACAGATGAAGATGATTTTCAGTACATTAGCTACTGGCCCAGTAATGTGGGATTCCTCCCAGCCACAAAACAAATGACACCCTGGCCACATGAAACAAAAGACATTCTCTTTATTCATTTCCTTTTGGCGACAGTGTCTTTACATCAAAAGGATCCAGCTGGCAGTTTTATTAAGCTTTTATTATAATTCTTTTATGGTCTTTATACAGTTATTAGGGTAAATCATTTGCCCAGCCTCTAAAGTCTTACGATCTTGCTCCAAAGATTGCAATGCTAGCTAAGGTGGTATAGTGATAGTAGGTTCATCACCATGACCCAGCCACTGATATTTTGCTCTAGTTGCAATCAAATTAGACTTGGTGAAAAGTTAGTATGTCATCATGGAAACCTACATATATGATGGGATGCCTAATTCATATAACAGTACTATAAAGTAAGAATAGTACAGGGAGGAATAAAAAAAGGAAAAGATAACAATAGAAAAGGAAGGTAGAAGACTAGAAATAGCAAAAGGCTGGGCTTTTTTCCTGGATTCAGCTTGACAAGTAATAGTAGAAAGGACCATATTTCAGGAATGTTCTGAAGTCAGAATGATTTGTTTCTCTTCTTGTTCTTTTTTGCCTTGCCACACATTTTTGTCATTTCCTTTTTTCTTTTCTTATTTTCTTCCTATATAGCTGATTAAACACACACACACACTGTGTGTATATCCACACACATACATACAAATACACACACACACACACACACACACACACAAAGTGCATTCTCTATTTATCCTTTATTTCATGATGGGCAATCTAGGCCTGTGTGGGCACCAGGGCCTGCAGATACTTTTCAGTTCCCCTCAAGTTTCCTGCCGATTTTTGGTTTCAGATGAGAATGATTTTAAATGGGAAGTGGGCATGCTGGTGGCAGCTTCCACTCCAACATGTCCGTCTGCACAGAAAAAATGGTAACTGGGGTACTGGCACAGCTCAGGGATTAGTCTCATCTGTTTACCTCCTTTTAAATCAATGTTTTGTATACAACTGCCCTTTTGTGAAGACAGAATGCTGCTCATGAGAATCATTTTGTGTAAATTCTTCTAGAAAAGTTCCCTATCCCCATCCTTTGGCTCTAGCTATTTCTCCTTTTGTCTCTGTCACACTTTCCTTTTCTTCCATTATTTAAATATACTGTTTAACCATGGTTCACCTCTGCTGTTCTTTATACAGTATTGTTCTAATTTTGTTTTTATTTAAACAAAAAATATCAAGTTAGCAATGTAATAAAGCTAACAAAATCAAACAACAAACACCCTACCTCCCCCATGTGCCATTAAAAAATAGAGTTTGGAAGTATATAGAAATATATTTCTAATCTTAACGATAGATATGAAATTTCAAATAGCCATATTTAATATATTTATGTGGTCAAATTCTGTATTTGTATAGATACCAATATGCACACTTTGACAAGTAGATTATAACTGCACAGCTGTATATCTTATTGAAAGCTGGCTTTGAGTGCTTACTGTATATCAATAAATTTAATAAATGAACAAACATATTTTTGTTCAAAAATAGTAGAATAGATGGAGAATCACTTTGTTGATATACTTCAGAAACTGGGATCAAATTTGGATATAATAATTTTTAACTGAAGGATTTTTCAAGACTATATGCTGCTTCCTTAATTTTTCAGTTAATCCTATTTCTCACACTTTTAATACCATTGATTCAAAAAATAGTATCCACTGTTCTGCTATATTAAATCTATACACTATCATAATGATGAAAGATTGCTGAGCAATTTTTCCAATTTCTTCAAAAACGTTTTGACCAAAATGAGTAACTAAGGTGATATTGCCACTACAGATGGTAATATGTACCAATCCCTCAAATTCCAATTAATATAATGCAGTCTTAAGTCAATGTAGTACTCTATATGACTTATTTTTATCTTCACTTGCTGACAACATTCTAACATGAATTTAAAGGTATTTTATGCTATAAATTTTATACTTCATCTGCCTGCCATTCGTATATGCCAGTTTCTACTATCCCTGAGGTGTTGGAAATTCCTCTGCACTGGCAAACAATCATAGCTGCCATCCCACAGAAGAAAAAAACAATTAGCATATTCTTTGACGAACAAGTTTAAAACTGGCTGTCCATTAATAACTAGTTTGCATTGGGACAAGAGCTAACAAGGGATTTCAACAGGCTGTCATGAAGCCAAAGGATGTGACAGCTGTCCCTTTGTTGTTTTCTCACAGTGAAATCAGAGTGCAAGACTAAGGACTGAAGTTGAATTGGTTGACGTTGCTATGTCAAGATAAACTTTGGTGATTACAATATAAGTAAAATAAGTGTCTTCAAATCACCTATAAAAAGTTTATCTAGTATAGTGGCCAGGAGGATGTCCTTCAGGGTATTTATCATTTATTGCTGGTGGGGGCAGACAGAAGAACTGGCACTGAGGCCAATGTATATTTGATGCAAATATATCATGGAAGAAATCTAAAGATAGAAACTATGGATGCAACACATTATTTACTTGCCTATCATCTCTGAAACTCCTTAACAGAAATTTAAGAATTACTTTGGATAAACTGTCCTACCACAAAAAATGTTAAGCCACAGCAACAGCTCTACATTTGAAAAGGAATGTTGAAAATGTGTAGGTTTTGAATACCAATTAAATTATCAAATTCTATGCATCTGTGTGTTCAGACAATCATTCATACTTCAGAAGGTAGGTTGGAAGGGCACTGAATGCATAGCCTGATAGCTCATTGTTAAAGAATGAAGATATATGATTTCCTAAGCCCCATCTCTCTTTCATCTCCCATCTGTAGCAGGTTGTTCTCCAATACACACACACACACACACACAATGTTCAACTACAGGTTTTTAAACAGCTGCATTCATTTGTTGGGTGATATAATCAACATAGCAATGTGCATATAAATACACCCTTACAGAGGTAATTTCAATGAGGTTAAATTGCCTGACTCCTCAAGCCGGCTTGAGGTGTTGTTTTCTGCATTCAGTGTGCCTATTTGTTTTTTTAAAGAACAGCCATCAGGCTTTTGTTGCTGAAAGAGATTTAATGCTCTGAAAAACATGGTATCCAAATATTTCAGCTTTAACATTAGGGCAGCTCTCTCTTCTTAACCAATCTCTGTTATGAAGGCTTGAGTCTGTTAATTGAAAACATATACAGTAGCTTGATAAAGAGGAATAAAATAATAAAAGAGAAAATGAAAAAGATTTATCTCCAGTGTGCATCACCAAGCATGAAAACGACTCAGGGTGGTTCTGCTTCATCTTGCCAATGACCACGTTATAATGTGCTGTCAGGCCTTTTCATCCTCCTGTGGCGATGGTAAGAATTTTTACTTGAACTTTTATTTCTGCTGTCACTGCCAGGCTGCAACGTGCTATTTTCGAAAGCAATCAAAATGTCAACACGGTATTTTTTATTGCTAAAAAGAACCGTGTACTGCTGAATCACTTTGGAGTTGGCATTTACTTTTTGACAGGCTCCAATGTGCTACTTTCACAGTAGATATGGATATGGAGTTGCCCTTCAGGTTCTTGGTGATGCCACTTAAGCAACTGGAATATATGAATTGCCTCTGGGGGAGAAAGCTCCAACTTTAAATAATAGAAAATCATGCAAATGAAAGGCCCCCTTCATAGCAGAATCCTGCACTCAGCTGTTTTTTGTTTTAGGAATATTTTCAAGTTCTTGAAAGAACTTACTTGGGATGATTACAAAAATAATCTGTAATATTAACACATTCTGCACACTATTATACCTTGAATGATTCAGTCACAACAATTTTAGAAACTGTTTATGCTAGGGGCTTCCAGGGATGGTACGGCAAATTGAAGACTTTCACAGAGCTGACGACCATAGCAAAGACCAAGGAACCGGTGAGTAGACCAGTCCCTTAGAACCTCTCCAGATAAGGAGAGTATGGGATATTGCCTCCATATGCTCCAGATGGCTGCTCTTCACTAGGAGAGCACAGGACAGTGGTTTTCTGTGAGTTTGAGCATTGGGAGATGACAGGATCAGCCATCTTGCTCACAGCCATGGTGGAACATTTTAAAGTTCGCAAACCTCACTTTCTAACCACTGTTGGAAATTGTCTATTAACTATTCTAAAGCTATTAGAGACTTTCAGAATGACAGGTCTTCACCAGGTGAGTTTATTTTCAACTTTGAAAAAAGAAAAATTAATTAGAAGCTTAAGAATGAATGTGAAATAAACAGCAAAAAGCTAAATAAGATTTTGATCTAAGAAAGTTATAAACGGATTAAGGGTCCCGATGAATTTAGAATACTTTCATTATAAGATTTTGGAATTAATTATAAAAAATAAACAACAAGTCATTGAAAGAGACTTATTTTGGTTATCCTGGCAACTGTAAGACATAACAAAAGATAAGTGATGATTTTAGAAACTGGACACTAGAGGGGACTAAAGATTTTAAGCAGAAGGGGAAAAAAAAGCACACTTGATGTCAGTTAATACTGGGATTTACAAAATGACACAAAGCGTTATAACATCAGAAATTAAGAAGATTTTTGAAGAATGAAGCCAGAAGTTAGTAACTACAATATCAACAAAGTGAGTAATGATGTCTGCTTCTATGGATAGACTATGTCTAAAGATGTTAGTGAAGGAATGACAGATGTGGAACAAATTTTATCTGACAAGACAGAGAAAGTACAGAATGTGGAACTACAAATGAAAGGCCAAGAGAATGATTTGGAAAAGGCTACTTTACTGGATATACAAAAGAAAGTGGCTGGAGTTTTAAAAATCAAAAGGGAAATACAAATGATAAACCAAGAGAATGACCTGGAAAATGTTTTCTTATTGAATCTACAAAAGAAGCTTGTTAAAGCCTTGAAGAAATCTGTATGATGGGATAAAGCATATGGCAGACTCGTTCCAAGAATTATCCATTCAAGAATATTAAGTAGAAGAAAGAGAGGAACTGGCTCAGCCTGAAAACAAACTGGAGTCTATCATACACTTGGAGGGTAGTATCCCTACTTAATACAAGGGATCTGTCTTTACAGTATAAACAACTTTTCAAACATCATTTTCTGAACTTGCTTTAAAGTATGTGAGTAGTATCTGACATTTACATTTCAATAGAGTTTTATTTACTGTTTAAAATACAGATGAAATATGAATGCCCAACTTTGGGCTATGAAATATTATCTGGTAATATGGACCCCCCCCACAGAACTAAGAATGTGTTCTACATTTTTTTCAAGAGCTATATATCAAGAGTTTGATATACAATGGGGGGAAAAAACCCCTTAACAATTATTCTTTCATTCCATAGGGAAAGCAAGCTAAACATTTAATGTATTATTTAATTAGTATAATCTAACTTCCTAAAGACTTATAATCTTTTAAATGTAGTAGTTATATATATTTAGAAAAAACAAAGCACATATGTGTTCCAGACCTCACAAATTGCTTACAATTAAACTTCCCTGGTTCTTTAGCCCAAATATTTTCAGAATTATTCTGCATATAATTATTGTGCAGAATGGTTTTACCATATGGAAAATATAAGCATATTCAAATCATTGAATTTTTCTTTATGGGAGTCAAGCTGTATATTTTCATGCCTAAGACATAATTTAATCACTGGCACATCCAGACCTTTGTTGCATTTATTAGATAGTAAATCTTTCTTTACATACGGTTATACTTTATATTGTATCAGAATTATAATCCAAGTCAAAGGCAGCTTTGAAAGTGTTGCAATATTTTATATTTGATGCCAGGAGCCACTGGCTATGCATATATATGGGATGGATGATTACATATAATGATGACCAATATGTACTGATCTATATAAGTATTACACAACCATTTTTACAGTATCTGCATTAAGAGCTATTTCCAACAATTTTAGGTTACAATATTTCTGATGTTTCAATGTTTTCCTTGTTCCTCAAGTAATACATTGCATCAGATGTTAAATTCATCCAATCCTGCCAGTGGAAGGCTCATTTACACTATACCAGTGAGTTAAGTCAGTCTAGTCAATCATACCTGTTCCTATCAATTACATCGCAATTTAGCTCTTATCAGTTGCTCCAAGATTTCCACCATGAGTTAGTTCCATCATTAGCTTTTCCTATTCATTTATTCTAAGTACATGAGGAAACTGCACTGCCACTAATGAAAACTGAGAATTGGGCTAGACAGGGGACTGTCATTCTCATGCCCCAGATTCACATCTCTCTCTAGATTCCACTGATATGTATCTGGAGTAATTCTCTTCCCACTCATTTTTTTTTTTTTCAATCTGCAGCATAAGGTTTTCTAAACATGGCATTGATTTTCTCTCCCTCTGACAAAGACAGGGTTTGCCCTAAGACTTCTTACTATCTAGGCAAAATACGACATGATAACAGAAGTTCTCAGCTGCTCATACAAAAGCTCACTAGATTAAACCTACCTCATCACTGATGACTATTCAGTCCCATCCACCTAAGGGATGCTAATCAGTTTAGATAGCAGCTGACAAAGGGAAATGGCTAGAGAGCGCTTTTTGAAATTCCTGGCCTCAGAGATCTAAGTTATGATCCACTTTAATGAACAAGTCTTTAGTTACATCTTTGTCTGAATTTGGGCCTCTCCTTATAAGATAATGTATTCTCCAGGTGACCCTGTTGCTGGCTAGTATGATCCAGCTCTGTGAATAAATTCTTCCATTTTTCCTGGGTGTCTTAGTTTCTCCTTTATGCAAGGCCATCTCTATCTTTTCCCCTTATAGAAGGTGAAGGTGAGAGCTGGTGTGGAGTAGCAGTTAAGCTGTTGGACTAGGATCAGGGAAACTTAAATCTATTTTTAGCTAAGCATGGTTACCAGGTGCTTTTGGGCCAGTCATTCTCTCTCACCCCAACCCACCTGAAAAGGCTGTTTTCTGAGAAAATATTGGAAGAGGCAATGCTACGTATGTCACCTTGATCTCTATAGGAAAGGTGAGATATAAATCTAAAAAAATAAACTATCAAACAATAATCCTTGTGGTTTGGCTGAGGTCTACTTACTCTGTTCCTTGTGGACTATTTTAATTTAGAAATCTGTAAAAATTTGCTTTATCCCTTCTGGTTTACAGCCCACATAGCTGAAAATTAAAGTACACCGGTGTAGGGATCAGTGTCCACATGTTCTTGTGGTGAAGGCTCACATCCAAAGCTTGTTCTGCTTGTGCTTGGGAGCTGACCTTGAGATACGATTCCTTTCCATATCACTCCAGTCTTTAACTGGCAGTTAAGCTTGGCCATTTAGCTCTATTTGGATTTTATCAAATATGTATGCTAGGCTATATTCTGTTCTGCTACAGGTAATTTTTATTCCAGTGTCTTTTTAGAGTCAGCACATTCTGTTCATCAGAATGAGAAATCACTTGTTCCATGTATATTCAATATTAATCGTAGCCACAGTTATTTTGAAATTGATCATGAACATTGTCATATCATATTCAGAATGTTGAGGGCTACAGCTCAGATATGCCTGGTCAGTGTACATTCTGTGGCACTACTGAGAAATGTATTTTGGAAAGGTTATTGTTTGAGAGTCATTCACAATGTATCACTAAGTCAATTAGGGACTGACACTCAGCTAGGATTAATCACTCCTGGTTTGGCAATCCTAACTCGAAGAATCATCCCACTGTGCAGTATCTGTATGTCTTTGATCTGTAACTGTGTGTCAAGAGAGAATACAAATATCATTGTTTATAGAACAAAAGATCTTAGCATTGTTTTTATGTATGTATTGTTAGTATGGTTTTAGCAGATTTAACTGTACTGTTTGCATTTGTGTGTGATGCTGATGTCTGTCTGTCTGTCTGTCATCAACATTCAGCAAGCATATACAACACCGGCACCCATCTCTTAAGTTTTTGGCCAGGACCACAGCGGATGGGCAGCTAGTAGGCTAAACTGCTTCAATTAATTCTCATAGAGAACTCAAGAGGAATGCTGGGTGACAGCTGCTTCTCCTTGGCATCTGCTGCCTAAGGCAACAACCTCATTCTGCCCAATGGTAGGGTCAGTCCTTGGCAAAAATTGTTAATGGAGGCTGACAGCATGGCAGACACATCAGTTATCAACTGGGAAAATACAGTATATGCAAAAATGCAGTATGGTGGTAAAGGAAGAGGAATAGGAGTCATCACAGAGATTACTCACATAAATGTTCAGTACAGCTAGAGAAATGGACACTGTTAGATGCAACCAAGTACAAGACAAAACATGAAAATGGTATTTATTTAAAGAACATTTAATATTCATGTGAGTCTTGCATTTACAGAAACTAAAGACTTGAGTTCTGCCAAGTTCTTCTAATTCATTTTCCCGCTTTCTCTGATAAATGCTCTCAGCAGTGGCAGCACCTTGTTGACCTTGTCTGGCTCTGAAATAAAGCTTGGTTGGGTCTAGTTAGGACTTGGATGGGAGACTTCCAGGGAACACCGGGGGGGGGGGGGGGGTGTCGATTTGCCTGGAAATCAAAAAGCTTCCTGAAAGAATGTTTCTCTAAATTTCTGTAGATTTGCATTCTGCAAGAAAGGCAGGCAAATATGTATACTAATAGTTAGAAAAAAATAAATAGATCAGGAAATAGAAATAGAAAGGGAATATGGATTTTAAAATGTAAATGAAATATAAGTCAGAAGGTGATTTATGTCAATTTCAAAGAGTATGAAATTTATGTGGTGTGTGAAAATAGGAGCTTTTACTTTTGTGATGAAAAGTGGTACAAAGCAACAGCTGCTTTTCTTTCCTTGCCTAAAAAGAGGAAGGATGTTCAACTGTACTGCCAAAACCATGCCTTGAACCAAAATGAATGAGTCTCTGTTTTTCTCTCCCTTCTCTAATTTCTAAACCACACTTTAGATGAGATGCAATACCTTGCCATGTTTGGCTACTAAATCAGAAATGGCAGAACCCATCATAAGGACTTAGGGGAGAAGGGAGAAGGTGTGTTCATTATTTACCAGTGCCAAAGCAAGCTTGCTATTGTGAAAGCACTTCAACAAGACAGATGGAACACTCAGCTGCGTCCCAAGATTCTAGGTCTGTAGAATACTGATATAATGTTGCTGTGCATACGCTTTACATTCTGTGGTTTGCATTCTTTTGTCAGGGTTTTGCTAGACCTTGTGACATCAAAGAATATAGAATATGTTAAAGGTATGGAAATGAATGTTGCTTTCAAAATTTAAATAGAGCAATGAATTATTACATTATCAATTAGCAAATGCACATACATGTATACTTAAAGCTAGATTTTGTTTCTTGGCACAAGGACCATTTAATCAACTATCATAAGGAGAATACTGTGCCAATTTTAAATAGCCCTTAACAGATATACTACAAGAGCTTGCCAAGAACCAGGCTTGCAAACAGAACAGCGAGAAAGACAGGAAAGCTACTGAACAGGATAATTTCCAAACACAACACTGGAACATTTCAATGCTATTTAAGGGATGTATATTTTGTATGCAATTACAGTACACACAGGTGCAGTTGAGCTCTTGGTCATCAGCTTTTGAACCACCAAGTAATTTCTTTTCTGTGTAGACAGACTTGTAATATACCTGCATGCAGCGTTCCAATTATATTTTCAATAAGGGCCTGTTTTTCATGTGCTCAAAAAGTAATCGTTTCAACAATTTTATTAAGACAGAGATGATAAACACGTAGACATATTGTTTAATGTGGATTTTATTTTAAATTTGGCCTGTTGCCTAATGCCAAAGCACAGGGACCCATTTTGAAAAACTGTAACATGCAGCCAAACATACATATAAACAAAACCATAACTGTTTCAGGTGTGAAGTCTAATGGGAGGAAAAAGCTTGTTTACTACTGTAGAGAAAAAAAAATATTGGGGAGAAGGTGACATGGACATTTAATCAGATGATAGGTATGCCCTTACATTTCTTGAGACCAAATTGTGATGAAAGGGCGTATGAAAAATAGGAATGGGTAAAAATAAGAACTTCTCAAAATATGGGATGAAAAGTTTTTTTAATCAAGTGTATAATCAAATATACATAGCTGACCCTCCCTAATTTGTGGAAGTAGATTATAAGTGGGCAGTAACTCAAGACTACAGATGGCAGTTCATATGACTAAATGCTTAGCCATCTCTGCTCTGAGATGACCGCCTAGAAAATGCTTACTTCTACACCTGGAGAATAGGACTTAAAAGTAAGTGGATTCAGTTAGAATATTAGTTGTTCTTACTCTGTATCAGCCAACTACAGCAGCTTAACATCTACATAGTGCTTTCAAATGATTAATGCATTTTAGGTGTGTTATCAAAAAGTAATTGTTTCAACAATTTTATTAAGACAGAGATGATAAACACGTAGACATATTGCTGAACTCTAATAGGATTATATGATGGCTGGTTCTGTCAGTAATTGTGTAACCACAAGTTCTTCACTCTGCTGTTAGCTATAGGAAGTATTATTATCTCCCATATTGTAGATAAAGTGAGAAACGGCTATTTATATAAGGGAGGGGAACAACACCTGAGACTTACAGGGTATATATGGCTGGCAAAGCCCCTCTGAAAAACCACATTTCTTTCCTTTTTCTTTTACAAGAGAATATTATTAAATACATAGGAAGTGATCATCTCCTTCTTGTTCTTCTTCCTATGTTTAATTCACATTTTATTTTGAAGTTCAGTTGAAAACAAAGGCAATCAAGTCCCTAGCTACTACACTCATTCTCCACTGCAGCTGAAAATATGTAGTAATGCTTCTGCTTTTCCAGTTAGTGATCAGTGAACACTGGTAGCTGAAACAGTCCAAGGGTAGCCACATAAAATTACACCAATTCTCATAAGTTCATGAGAGTTTTTGTTTTGTAATATATTGCCAGAATATTTTGAGGCCTATGTAATTTGAACATGATTTTCCAGATCCTTGGGCA
Source organism: Python bivittatus (assembly GCF_059951505.1). Lineage (NCBI taxonomy): Eukaryota > Metazoa > Chordata > Lepidosauria > Squamata > Pythonidae > Python > Python bivittatus. Next base: position 25,846,868 of record NW_028277058.1, on the reverse strand, counting down.
CTATGAATTTTACAATTCATCTGACTATCATTTAATGAATAATATTATTTTCCAAATAAGGGCCAGATATTCTACAAAGATAAAAATCTTGATGGATTCTTTTTTAATTGAGTTCAAGCACAAAGTTTAAATCTCAGACGATGCTACACTGCTATGGATTCAATATTTCACCAACTTTACTTTTGATTGACATCAAGAAGAACAGTCAAAAGTCACAGATGATACTTTTGGAGACAAAATGATGCAGGCAGTTTAGCACCCACTGTGATGTTTCTAAGACTCACCATTAAGAAATAGGAAGCTGAATTCCAATTAAGGATATAACTCCTATTCAACCATTATTGCAGAAATACTGTATTTAAAAACTACTGTTTCCTTTCCTAATCCTCTTTTTTTGGTGATGACTCCTAATTCCTTATGATTACACATTTTCAAGTATCCATATAAAATAACAGTCCATAACTAGGTTAAGTCACATGCTTCCAGGAAACACACAGGAGATGACAGAAACCAATAACTGTCTTCAATTTTTGTATCCAACAATATCTATTAAATGGCAGATTGCTGATTCCACATACCTATTATAAACAACAGCTATTAGCAATTAAGTTTTCTTATTAATAATTTAGAGACACTTGGGAGTTTCATTAGAACTGAATTGGCATGATCTCACTAATCAAACTAAGCTGTGAACTGGAACCCAGTTAACTCCAAAGCAATCTTCTGCTACTTAGGATACATGTTTTGATTTCTCTCTGTATTGTATATATTATCTAGATGGTGGGACGCAAACAACAGTGTGTTAGATTGTAAGGTAGTCTTTAGATTAGAGATCTTAGGTTGCATAGAACAGCATCACCATACTTGAGATAAAACTGGCGTTTGCTTTAATCAATGGCACATTGATTAAAATCTACCAAAACTGACTAGTAATGTGTCTTTACAATAAGAACGTAAGGACTGCCCTGCTGGATGGGACCTCTGGCTCATCTAGTCCACAGACTATACTCACAGTGACCAACCAACTGCACAAAGAAGCCCACTAGTCTCCCAGCAGACAGCCTTCAGAGTCAGTCACACTGCCATCAAGGCTAACAGCCACTGATCCCCATTACTTCCATGAATTGGTTCAAACTTTTTTTTTTGAAGCCTGCCAAGGTGGTAGCTAGCACCACATCTCATGGTAGCTTATGCCAAAGTTTGTTGTATAAAATGTTGTATAAAAAAAATCTTTTTGTCTGTCCTGAATCTTCCAGGATTCAATTTAATTGGATGACCTCTGGTTCTAGTATTTTATATAAAGGGAAAAATAGCTTCTCCTTGTCTAATACTTTGCCACACATAGGGAATGTTGTATGAGGCTTGGATGCAACTATGGCAGTATTGTAGTCTACACTTCTTGCTATAAAACATTATGTGAAAACCTCAATTCATCAAAACCTTGATGTTCAAAATTTTGGACCCATCTGGCATATGGAAGAGTATAATTTGGAATGTAAGTGGAGTAAATGGTAGACCTTGAATTAATAAACAAAAATATCAGAAGAATATATATGTTGATTGTCTGTAAAAGTAAGAGAAAGATGTAATCAATCTGAATGAAAGTAGGCGAACCTCGTGGAGTTAAATACATGCAGAGAAGTGAAAGAGGTTTGATTATGAATGAAAGGGCTAAAATATATGAATTAGTTCGTTAGATTGAATGTGCATATCAACATACAAATATATAGGTTGGTGATAGCTGCATGTTATCCTCCAGTGAACATGATAGTGAAAGGTCCAGAGATCTTGGGGAAACTGTGAAACATACTAAATTATTATAATTAGGTAGCAAGAGGAAAAGTGATTCTATTGGGTGTCATGAATGGATTGGTGAGAAAGAAGGAGAAAAGAAAGTACTGAAAAAGTCACTGGGCCATTCTCAGAGTAAAGAATTAATGAGAATAGTACTTGTTGTTGACTATTTGCTAAAATGTCTGTTTCAAATATATGATTTAAGTCTACTCATGTTTATATGTGGCAAGTGAATAAATCTACAAGCATGACTGATTTAATTATGAAAGACTGAGAGAATTAGTGAAAGATACAAGATTATGAAAGATTTGAATATCCATTTGTGGGGGTGCTGTGATATGATGATATGCTGCGAGCAATGCAAATTTATCAAAAGAAGTGAAAATGCCTTCTGCCTAATTTGTTACATGGAAGAGAGAGATACATATTACAGAAAAACATAAAAATTGAATGTGGTACTTATGGATTATTTAAGAAGTATGTGTGGTACAAGAATGAATGGGTGCTTAAGGGATGTGGATTTAATACAAAAATTAATAACTGGTACAAAAGAAGTACATTGAAGTGATTAGGTCATAGAGAGAATGACTGAGGATTGAATAACAAAACAAGTATATGAAGAAATAATAAACTGAGAGGAAAGGCAGACCACGGTGAGTTGTAGCTGGATGGAGCTGATGAGAGCCTTGAAACAAGGGAAGTTTTAAAAAGAATCTTAGATTTAAATTCTTCCTTCCTCAAAGTTACTAATAAGCTTCCATGGCTATTAGTAGACTTGAACCTGGGTTTCCTCAAGTACCAGTCAAAAACTCTAATGTGTGTGTGTGTTTTTTAAACTGAGAAGAAGCTTATTTATTAATAATCACATGCCAAACAGAGGTTCAGAATAAATATATTGTTTTTTCCTCAAGCTTAATGATTGACTCACAACTATATATGAGCTTAATGACTGGACTGGGACTGGAACCTTGATTTTCCTGCTCTTAAACTGATATTTAACCCTTGTGCAAACTGAATCCAAGTTGTTTAAGCCAATTTTGCATGGTCAACATTATTTCATTGCATCATCATATACTGTAGTAAAGAATGAAGTATACCTAATTAGAAAGAACTAACATCAGGCTTTTAATTACTTAGGTTGGTAACAAAATGCATGATGCTATAATTTATGAAAACAACGCATGATTGTTATTAGGAGGACCAGAATATGTTTCTAATTAAATAGTTATTAAAATAATTTAGTTTCTTGATAATATGTTCCAGAAAGTTGGGATGCAAGTGAAGTTTCCTTGTTGGGATAAATACCATGTATGGCAAAGAAATTTTGCTTGTACAAGCAGTTTGCTTTATTTGGTAGACTTCTGAATGAAATATTATGGATTTAAGATATAGAAGCCATTTACATACACAGAACCCACAAGCTATAAATACTTTCCATCCCTCATAAAATTATGCCATGGAACTGCACTTGTTTTGCCTAAAGGCATATCCAGACCTTTTATTCTGGGTCTTTGCATGCATGCATGTATTATTATGCTAATGTACACGTAATAGTTAATCAAATCTTTTTGAACGGGTAGAGTAGAAACAGCTGTATCCGACAAGCTGATGAAGATATAGGGCTTAAAACTGTCTCAAGTTTGACAAACCTGATATGAAACTAGTAGGACAGCGTTATGTAGGTCATGACGTGCATAATGGTTTGGGACTGAAAAATCTATGATCCACTCTGCTTTTATTTGACACTTCAGAGGTTATACTTCAAAGTTTTTATACTGTTTAACAACATATATGTGAGTAAATTCAGCAGCCTTCTTTTGAGATAATAGCTTTTTAAAAAAAGTTCAGCCATTAAACACAATTCCTAAATGTTCCATCTTTACAGAAATACTATTCACAGGGTTTCATTTGAAAGCATCGTCTCTTGTTTTGCAAAAAGATAACTAGAGTGAAACTATCTGAACTTTTACATTATAAATCTAGTCTTATTTGCATATTTAAAGTATGCAATATCTTGGTTATTGATGATACAACACCACATATTAATAAGATGACATGAATGACATGAATACATTCAGAGATGCTTTCAATTGTGACAACTAAATTGCCTTAACAATTGTAAAGGCCTATGACCAGGAATTAAGTATAATCTCTAAAGAGAACTATTTCCTTCACAGATAGATATACCAAGTCACAGCTATCTATATTCAATTCACCCAAACTTTATATTTCTATGTATATATTTATAACTTATTATGCATCTAAAATTATAAAATATAAAACCATTCTTATTACCAAAGGAAGGGAATTGTAATAACTAAATTTTTTTTGGCTACAGTCAAATTTAACCATAACAACTTTTAATCTTGCTGCCTTTAAGTAGCTTGCAAAAAAAAAAAGTATTAACTGAACATCCTTTGGCCTAAACATCCTTTAGCTTACAGCTGACACAATCTGTGTCACACTGAGAGTACAATATAAAAGTGGGGGGAAAAGTGAGAGAATCTGGTGGAATTGAAGACCTTACTACTTACTGAATAACTAGGTGTTGCTTTTATTTAGTATTTCAAGTTTTATTCCCTGTGACATTCATTCATTCATTTGTTTCTGGATTAAAACCTACTATTTGCTGCCCAAAAGGCAATGCAATGTAGTTCTGCTCTACATTCCAGAGCGCACCTGGAATACTGTATCCAGTTTTGGTTGCCATAATACAAGAAAGATGCTGAGAAACTGGAAAAAGTGAAAAGAAGAATAACAAAAATGAAGAGGAGTTTAGAAGCTAAATCCTACAAAGAATGGTTAAAAAAACCTGAATATGTTTAGCCTAAAAAAGAGAAGGCTTAGGAGAAACATGACAGTAGTCTTTCAATACTTGAAAAGCTATCAAGGGAAGAAGATATCTATTTATCCTCCATAGTATCCAAGGGTAAGATAAACCCCAGTGAGTGGAAGCCCTATGGAAAGATATCCAACCTTGAAATAAGGAGGAATTTTCTGACTATGAGAGCTTTTAGGCAATGGAACAGTCTGCCTTTTGAAGTCATGGCTGCATAATCAGCCATTTGTCTGGGATGAACTGAGGATTCCTACCCAGGCAGGGAATTAGACTAGAAGACCTTCAAAGTCCCTTCAAGGTCCATTGTAACCCTATGATGATTGTATAATCCTTATCTATTTTGATTTTTACTGCTTTTAATATGTAAACAGAGTGAAGAAAAACAATAACCAGATACAAATATTAAAAGAAAAAGAATTCTAAATATTGGTCTATAGCAATGGCTTACATACAGTATTTAGAATGTAGATGCTCTATAATTCCCTTCCCCCACTCTGTTATTGAACATATAACATCTAGACAGAGAATACAGAATAAGTAATTATATTAAAAAGCTGAGTATCTTTCAACCTTCCCATTTTTAAAATTAAACACAGCAATGCATTGTTTCTTTTCTTACCTTCTACGAATTTGATCACTGGGAGAGTTCAACATGAAAAACTGACTCTTAATGCCTCTCCTCATGCACACTGCCAAAATCTTCAGGAAAAACCTTCAGAGTAGATTTGAGGTGTGCAGGCCATGTGTGAGGAGGAGAGAAAACCGACAGACGAAGCGCACTTGCTTAATGTTCAGGAGAGCCAAAAATGTATTTATCATACTCTTTTACATTTGTGATCAAAAAGAGGATGGTGTCCTGTCTCCCTCCCTCCCTCATAACATTCCAGAAAGGAACAACTGGTGATGAGACAGTCCTCACTATCACTTGTTGAGATTAGAAAAGTTAGCCTGGGTGACACTTCAAAATGTGAGTCAAGAACCTGAATTTAAAATGTATAAATGAAAGAAAAGAAAAAAAAAAAGACACATATATAATTACTTTATCAATATAACTGTCTACAATAATTGGTTGACAAATGTTAAGGTTTATTAGACTGCTGCTATAGATTACCTTTACAAGAACCTTGCACATTTGCTTACAGGCCAAAATACTATTAAAATAATTCTTCTTCAGAATATATTGGGTTTTCTCACCGTTATAACTCTCAAGGACTCTGTAATGTATCCCCTTTAAGAAAGTACTTACATTAGGTCTTAGCTCAGCCGCCATTTTGTAATATTTCTCAGCTGCTTCATTGAGACTAGCTTGTCTATTGACAGAAGAAAAAAAGGCAAGTTCAGCGGAATTCAACTTGGTGATGGAAAATGAAAAGTTAATTGAATCATTGACATTATTAATAGTTGAAATACATCTTCAGCTTCTAATTATGTGAAGGATTCATTAACTTTTACATACTTTTTTTAAAAAAATAATGATATTGATATAATTACAAAGTCAGTATTCATGTAATCAAAACATTTTAGTCTGTATGTACCATTAGAAAATTAACCTGTAAACAATTTTAATTCATGTCTTATCTTTTAAAATTGGAATTTAAATCCTAGCTTAATGCTAATTATTAAAGTTACATGAAAATGCAGTTCCCAATTTCAGAGATAGCAAACTACTGTGGCTTAATATAAAATCTAAGTGCTGCAACCAGTAGCATAAAGCAAAGAGAGAGAAGTGGTTCCAGTGGTAGCGGTTGTGCTTGCTTTAGGAGAGCACCATTGATTCTTAAAGGCCCCTTGAATTGGATGACACCATAATCCTATATAGCTGAACAGATGGGCCTATGAGTCTGTGGCAACTGAGGGCAAATGAAGTCAATGCAGAAAGCACTGAGTTCACTTTAAATAGGCAAAGCACAAAAAATGTACCTGAAAAAGGAGTACTTGTTGATGATCTTGAACAATTTCAAAAAATAGTTATTTTGGGTTACTTCTAGCTTTCACCCATTATTTTATATATATATACACACACACACATACATACACACACACATACACACATGTATACATACACACACACACGTGTGTGTGTGTGCGTGTAGCAGCCTGTTGTTGCTGCTGCTAACATTCATTCTGCTTGGTTGCAGGGTCTTTGCACTGCATTCACCTAATTTACAGAGTGAAGCTATCAATGCATGATGCAATGAGGGACTTGTTGCAGACCCTGATGCTGATTAGGCTCAAAGGGAGCAACTGGTCCAAGATTACCCAGCTGGCTTCTGTGTGCAAGGGAGGACTAAAACCTAGCCCAGCACCTGAACCACTGCACCACCCAAAAATGTGGCCACCTATCTTTTGTTGTAAAATTGAGTCTTGACCTCAAACCTCACCCATACTTGTTTTCTTCATTTGCTATATTCATTTATCGGGGGGAAAAACCGCCACTGATTCTGCACATAAAATGAATGGAATGTAATAGTAATCACTCTTTGTGCTATGTAAGTGTTAGACTCTGTACAGCATCAATAAAAATGGCAAAAGAAATGACAAAATTGGCACAGGATTCCAATGTGAGTTGCTTCACTAAAGTAATCAGATCTAGCAGTAATTGAAAAAACAGGACGTATTAACGCTTAAAAGCGTGAAGCCTCGGAAATGTGATGTAAGCTTTCATTTTTGTTTTGGCAAAACTGTATGCATATTAAACATGCAATTTTATGCAGTAAACTATTGATAATGATACTGAAGACAATGAAATAAAAAGACCTAAGCATATGAGCCGCATTGAAAACAACATCAAACTCTGTATTATCCAACTCAGCTGCTTTCTTGGCCATCTCTGCTGCTTCCATCAACCGAGATTCTTCTAACAGAAACTGGCCTGAAAAGCAGATATTAACAATTACATCATACATCACACTTCAACGCTGACAGGGCTACATGTATATGATATCACTCCATGATCCAATGATAGCTTCCATAAATAGAAAAAAAAATTTTTTTTGCTTATTCTTCCTTCCCCTTTTCCAATTGTCAAATATACTTCAGAGATGAACAGTGTGGGATATTGCAAAAAGAAGAGAGAATCTGGGGTAAAAAATAGATAACCTTATTCTGAATTCTATTCATGGAAGCTTCTGCTGAAGCAAATAATCTTCTATTAACAGAGGGAAAAAATGCAGTACAATTCTTTAATTTTCAAGTGGCTGTAAGTTAAACATAAGTTTTAGAACAACTGAACAAAACATTATGCTTGTTGACAAATTAGAGGGCAGCAATTAATTACTGATTAATTTTAATTCATTTGTAGTGCTTCTTTTCAAAGCATTACAAAATATGCCAAAATACTTTCAGCACTCTAGGATCATTCTGATCCAGTTATATTTACAATAAGAGAACAATTTGTATTGTGAATTATTAACTGCATGCTACGTTAACCAAACTGAACTAAGAAGAAAATTAAAACATTAACCAAGAAAAACTCTGCAGGTTCAGCTAGAGAACAACACACTACATGATCAATTGTAAATTATATCAAGTGAGTGCATAATTACAGTAATTTAATGCAAATAATCAATTTTATTATAACAGAGAAATATTATATGTTTTGCAATTATTAGGAAAATGCATTATTCAAAGGAAATTAACTTCAAGTCTCAGCAGTTGTTAATATAAAGAGTGTTATTTGGCAGAACATTTTTGTCGTCATTGCTTGTCTGTTGCAGTATACTAAAAAGAATAAAAAGCTCACAGATAAATAGGAGTTTTGAAATGCTTCTTATTTCTTGATCTTATCATATATATAGGTATCATCTAGGCACATTGCTGAACAGTAGCATTACTACTAGATGTTTCAAAACAATTTTCAAGCTATAGCATCAGATAAAATCAACAGCAGAAACATGGAAACCAAAAATTTTAAGAGAGAAGATACTTCTATTTTTCCAAGAGAATATATTTTTCCAAGAGAATATACCTTATCAGTTTTAATATACTATTTATAATATTCCCACATTACTTTTGATTATATTCTGTTTCAAGCTTCCTATTCTGAAAGAACTCTTTATCCAATAGAAGACTTAAAAATAGAAGAAGATGAAATTATGGTTTCATTCAATGTCACTGCACTCTTCACATTGATATATCTACAACTAGCAAAAAAGTCCATGGCAGTAGTACTACACCACACACCTAATTTAGCCAAATACACTAAGACTGAAATACCCAGAATCAGGGACCTCATCAACCTCTGCCTCCCTACCTACTTTCAATCTGATGGATAAATACACCAACAAATCAGAGGAACACCCATGGGATCACCACTCTTAGGACTCATAGCAGAGGCCATAATGCAGCATCTAGAAGCTATAGCACTCCCACACAGATAACCAAAAGTATGGATCAGGTATGTAGATGACACCTTTACCATAATAAAAAATGAACTAGAGAAGACACATTAAACAACGAATAACATCTTCAAAGGAATAAAATTCACAAGGGAAGAAGAAAACAACAACACACTACCCCACATGGATAACCTCATCAGCAAAAGAAATAACGTCAAATTAGAAATGCAAGTCTATCAAACAACAATCCAAACCAACCAAGTGTTCCATTACCAAAGTAACAACCAACCTCCCACAAGAGGAGCTGTGTAAGAACATTATTCAGATGAGTGCAAATGCACTGCAGCACCCAGAACACCAGGAAAAGGAAACAGACCACCTATACAACATCTTTTAACAAAATGTATACCCACACAACTTTATCAAAAAGTGCCTAACCACTCAACCCACTACAGCACAACCAACACAAGCTATGGAAAGGATAACGCTACCATACATCAAAAACTGGGATGCTGGGAAAGACTGAAGGCAAAAGGAGAAGAGGACGGCAGAGGATGAGATGTTTAGATAGCATCACTGAAGCAATGAGCATGAAACCGAGCAAACTCAGGGAGGCAGTGAAGGACAGGAAGGCCTGGCGTGATATGGTTCATGGGATCACGAAGAGTTGGACACAACTTAACTAAACAACAACAACACATCAAAAACATTTCAGAAACAACCAACAGACTATTACAATCACACAGCATCACCGTAGTGCACAAACCAACTAAAGCCCTTCCAAACTTCTAAGCAAACCAAAAGACCAGTAGTCCAAGAGGAAAAAAAACCAGGAGTCATTTACAATATACAGTGTAAGGACTGTAGCAGCCAAGATGTAGGACAGACAGGCAGAAGACTAGCAGAGCGCATCCATGAACACCAACTAGCAGTCAGAAGACATGATGAAAACTCCTTGATCTCACAACACATGGACAGACTCAACCACAATTTCAGTTGGGAAACTGTGAACATCCGAGACCAAGCCAAATCCAAAAATGCTATGGAATTCATGGAAGCTTGGCATTCAGACAAATCAGCCATCAATAGACACATACAGATAAACCACATTTGTACACTATTCAAAAGAGACAATAAAAAAGCTAAGAAGGAAACAAAAGAACCAGAACACATCCTCTCCAGCACCCAACACACAGATAAGCAAGGATTAACAACAAACAATAAGGCAGAAAACAAACTCTAATCAAGGAACTGCCAAGGAGAAAACCACACCCCCAGCAATGCTGGCAAGACAAGCTACTGTATATAAACAGGGAGCAAACCTCACACTCACTTGCACTGATGATGTTACCTACTCAGGTAATGAAACGTCTGCAAGCAAACAACCAAGCTCAGAGAGCACCAAGGACTCCAGAGAACCCTTTATCTCTACATCCTGACAGATGGAAAGAAATTATGAAAAGGGCTCAGGAATTCTGTCCATCGACCCAATACATTTCCAAAAACTGAATGGATCTGATCAAATTCGGTGTGTTAAGAGAAACTGGCAAAAGAAATACTGGGTTTAAAATGGCCCAGATCCAGCTGGGGCCTACAGAGAAAAACACTCCAGAAAAAAGTTCCCCAATGCATCACTGTGGAGGCACTGCTCCATTCTAAGCTCCCCTTCCTTTTTCCTTCCTGGTCACATGATCCAATATAAAGTTTATCCAGTGCTCTTTGCATACACATACTCATGCACACAAATAGACACAGATACAACATAACAGGAGAGCAGAAATATACACACAGAACCAACATATATGCACCCACCCTGATTAGACTTTCAATGACACACACATACACTCATATGGAGTAACGCATACACCCTGATTAGTGTCTGGAGAGAGACTGCATACATATTGCTTCATTGCAAAGAAGAAAATCCAGACACTCCCTGTAGCTCTTAATGGTGGTACAGCTGTTGGAAAGAATTCCAGGAGCCATGGAATGTTGGCAATAAATGATGTAAAGAGGGTTGAGGATTTATCTGTCTGCTCAGCACATCAGCAGTATAACTTTCTGAAAATTTAACATAATGAGATCAAATTTGGTATAGTGGGAGAAGCTGGGAAAAAAAATCAATTGAGTTGGAAAATGGGCTGGATTTGACCAAGGCTGAAGCAAAGAACATTCCAGAAAAAAACTATTCTAGAGCATTCCTATGGGATAAGGGTAGTATCTGAAATGTAGCCATTCTTCCATACTAAGCCCCTTCCTCCTTCCCAGATCAGAGTTTTTATTTAACTTTAATAAAAGTTAATAAAATAATCCTTTAAGAAAGGATTCCAGAATGGAATCTAGGCATGCTTTCTCTATCCTATACATTCTTTTTAAAAAGTAAAGATCTCCTGCACTGATTAAGTAACCTCTTCTAGTGTGGTATGTAATAATTTCATTAAAATATTAACAATTAAGAAAAAAACTACAAAGAAATAGAACTTCCATACCATCTTGTATCAAGATAAATATTTCTGGTTCAAAAAAGCTTTTGGTGTGCATAAGAACTGCCCACATCCAGTGGACCCCTGGCTTCAGTACATCTTTCATAGTCTATTTAAAGTCAAATCTTCAGATAATCTCAAAGTATCCAAGGGGACAAGTCTTTTTAAACTTTCCTCAAACATGGTATTAAAACATATGGTAGTACAAGTTCTGACAAATGTCAATTTAGCAGTTGAGCAGGAAATGGACAATTAGGAAATGAATAGAGGTTTGGTAGGGTAGCAAACTTAATTTGGGAACGTAAAAGGAATAAAGAAACCCATTCTCCTCTGAAGCTCTTCTATCATACTTTTTAAATAAGAAAGTTCTATAAAAACATTGGGAGAAGGCAAGCCACCCTATTAAAAAACTAGTATATTCTCTCATGCTCTGGGAAACATGGAAGATATTATGGAAAGAAGATATAGGTAAATTCAGTTCTGCCAGCTCATAAATAGTGTAGCTAAAAGAAAATGCAATCAGTAAATGGGCATAGATTTCCTTTTATTATACTATAGGAAAATGAAAGGTATTAAGCATATTATTATGTGTCATTTTGGTGTTTCCTTTATTTAACATGTTTATCATCTCTACTTGTTTAATCAAAGGACATTACTTGTAAATAGGATATGCAATTTTTAATAATGTCAAATGCTATATTGCATATTAAGGGAATAGTGAAATAATAATTAGGGGACTACAGGTTGCTTACCAACAATCACGGTGACTTGCTTAACGACCAAATGGTCATCCTCCATTTAGCAACAGAGTTGCTGGTGCCAATTGTGGTCGCTAAGCGAGGACTACCTGTATATCAATATGATAAAGGAAACTGACAACACCTTTGAAAGAAACATATAAGGCATAGATTGGCTGTCATTTATTCCTTTTGATTCCTTGATGAGCTGCACTATTTCTAGGGATATTGCCATGAATTTTTATCTCCAGTTGGTATGTCAAGAGAGAATTCTTTTGAGATTTATATGGATAATTCAGCATGGATATATTGTGATGGAATGGAATTATGAAGGCCAGGCTTAGGGAGATAAGCATTTTCTTAGCTCGCTGCAGGAGCGTGGGAACTACAAGAGGATGAGACTGGCACCTCCCTGAGGAAATTGCACTGTTGTGGCTGGCTGACTTGGGACCTGGGGTTTCAATCTGGGAAGATTCTTGCTAGAGGTTGTAGCTAATAAACATAGCTGAACTGTTTTTGCATTGTCTCTTGGAGTTCCTTGGGCTAGGCCTGACATATATACAGGTTCTGAAGTAAACAAATAGCAACTTGCACTGCTAAAGCTATCTATCTATCTATCTATCTATCTATCTATCTATCTATCTATCTATCTATCTATCTATCTATTTATGATTCATTTGAGGCTCATCAACCACAGGCAATTCCTGATCAGCTGGAGCAGTCGGATGATGAGACACAACCCCCAAGCCCCAAGTCTCAATGCATACAGTGGCAAGCAGAGCAATGCTATTCAATGAGGCTCCTCACTAGGCAAAGGACGAGGCCTGAGTAATTTCAGTCAGCTGCCAGCAGATAGATTTATGTAGCTGCTTTGCCTGTAGCCTTCGTTGGAGTGAACCATTCAGAATTCCAGCTTGTGACTCTTGTTCCTGTGTTTCCTTGTTCTTGAATCCTTGACTATTGGACCATCTGACTACCCAACTTGGCTCTCTGACTCCTGGAATGAATTTGGACCATTGTCTTGCTACTTGAACTTCAAACAGAACTATTTAGGCAAACACTCTTTGCAAAGACCCTGATTTATGATCTCGTCTACTGTTATCTGCATAGCCATAGTAAATAACTCAACTCCTTAGCAACTGTGTCTGTGTGTGTGTGTCTGCAACCTGAGTCAGGACATAAATAATATAGTAAACTAAAATATGTGAGAAAGCATATATTAGCAAACTTACCATAATGCATATAACAGTTTCCCTTCATAGGATCCAACTGAATTGCCTTTAAGAAATATTTTTCTGCCTCTCTCTTGCGACCCTTAAGAAAGAAAAAGCAGAAACAGATCTTTTGACACCAGTGTAAACTATTTATGATAAGCAAGATAAGGACCTACAACTGAGAAACTGAAATAGCATTAATTTCACAGAATTAATTAGCACAGTCCTACTAGAATACAAATCTCACTCTGTTTTCTTCTGTTTAAATAATATACTTTTCTAACACTACACATAATGCTGCGCTAATTATTTTTATACCGCTGTAATATGGAAGAACAAAAATGAACATCTTAATATATTCAAGGACCAAGAACATTTCCTACACTTGATGTACAATTTGTATCTAGAGCAAGGCCAAGAGAACTAGATGAAGAACCAGAAGATCAGAAGATTGAGAATAGAATCTCAGGCAGAATATTCCTACAACTCAGCTCTCCTTGTGCTCCCAATTCTGTACATGGAGCAAGCAGAGTTTCTAGTACTGAAATACATAATCACATCTACAGAATTTTCTATTGAATGTAGGATTTCTCAACAACACCTGCACAAGATGAAAACTAGAAGCTAGCTTTGCATATTGTACAACTGTCCTAGTAACCATCTAATCAATGCACGAAGTTAAATAAGACCCTACTCATATGGACGGAAGAGAAATCTTGAATTGAGTAGTGATTTGAATTACAGAGAGAGGAGGAGTCTCCCAACACACTCTGTAAGGGAAGATCTGAATGAAATAGTTCTCTGCCAATTGTTGCCTTCCCACAGATGATGATGTCTAGTCTTATGTTTTTATTGAGTACAACTTATATTTATATATTTGTATGGTAATTGAAATATAACAAACATTTATACAATGCTTAAAAGAATGAAGACAGCAACAAACAAGGGGAAAAAAGAATTAGGCCTCTTGGTAGAACTATGAGAATAATTTGGATTATAGGATAAACAGAGCACATTAAAAATCAGAGCAGAGCATTCAAGTTATCATCCTCCTCTGGCAAAAGTTTCATGTCACAAAACATTCATCTGCAGGTCATCAAAACTGCAGTCTGAGACTGGAACACATTGCTAATCCTGACTGAATTAACATTTACATCTATTATGTCATGGTCCTGAAACAGAAGAACACTATTAGTCTTAGACAGTTAATTATCATGTCTCATTGCACATTCAGTTTTCTATTTCAAGAGAGAAGAGACAATTCATTGGACTTCTCCCTTGCCCATTATGCTTCAGCCTTCAGAATTTTCTCCATGAAACCAAAAGCAATCCCAAATATTTTTCCATTCAGCTAGAATGGTATAATTGGCTTCTCAAAATACTGTGCTGAAAACTGTTTTCAGTCTCTTGTAAGATGTTATCTCCTGCAAAAAGAAGCTTCCCTTTTTCTGCTTCTTTCATAATGTTTAAGAATGTATTTCTAATTTCATTTTGGGTTATTATTGTGACAGAGCTGCAGATGCAGTGCTTTCTGTCATGCATCCTTCTACTGTTGTGAAAGTAGGTAGGGGAAAATAAATATGATTTATTTGAATATTTTTGATCTGTATCATTAGCCCAAATACCTCTGTGTAAGATGTATAGCCCCAGTAGAATGACAGTTCCTGATCTTAAGGTGACATCCTAGGGAACATGGTATTCAAGGAAAAAAAAGAATGAAGGCAGAAGAGGGAGGAAAGGCTTAGATACCAATTCTTACATTTAAGAATTCTTATAGTATCCATTTAGAACAGAAATAATTGAGGTAGGCAAGGTGCTGATTGGATGACAAGTAAGTTAAAGGCAGACACTTCTATCTTCTACCTGTAAAGAAATAAGGAATGGCCTTGAAGGACAGGAGGAAGAGCTGCTACCAAGGCAATAGTCAGATAAGCAGGGCTTTAGCAAGAAACTAATTTGAGAAAACATCTCAGACAAGCCCCTCCCTAGTTCACACAAAGAAAGTGATGCAAAGCAGAAGCACATTCAGACTTGCAAGATTCTATTACTATATATATTACAATAAAAGTAATTTTAACCTATATAGCATTGGTTTCTTAATCCGGTCTACCTTGTAGGGCTGACACTACCTCACTCTCAAGATAGTTAAAAATTTATTTGGCAGTGTTTCTAAACTTGCTTTAATGCTGCCTTTGAAGACCATTGGTAGCTAACAGCTGGTCCAGAATGCAGTGGCTTAGGAAGTGATGGGCATGTTGAGGTATGCCAATGTGATACTGCTGTTCTGTGAGCTGCACTGGTTGCCAGTGGGCTGCTGGATACAATTCAAGGTGCTGGTTATCACATATAAGGCCAGGCATGGCATAAGGCCTTGTTATTTCAGGGAGTGTCTATTTTTTTATTATTTCTGCCTGTCTGGTAAGATTGGTCAGAGTGGGTATGCTCCAGGTTCCCTTGATTAAACAATGTCTATAGAGACCTAGAAAGCATGCCTTCTCTGTCATGGCACCTGCCTTCTGCTATAGCATCCCCTCAGAGATCCATATGGATTCCACTTAATGATGGTCTGAGTCCCTGAAAATCTGGCTATTCTCCCAGGGCTTGGGGTAGGGTGGTTGCTAAGCCCCTTTAGATTTTTCCTTCATTGTTATGTATGGTGCACATTCTCTTCTGAATGTGCATGATCAGTTGCTCTGTTTTTTTTGTTGTTTCTTTTTTTAAAAAAAAAATGCTGCCCAGAGTAGTTTGGGCCTATAAATTGTATACATGCATACAAAAATAAATGCAAGCTGGTGGCAGCAACTACAGGCTGTCCATCACTCTGAAATCTCCTTAGCTATTCATACTTTTTGATCTAAAACATTCCCTTGAAATGTAATAGAGATTGGGGCAATCAAGAAGACTGTAGACTGCTAGAGATTACAACAAAACACAGAAAACATACATATGCCCACACTTTTTTATAATTAACATAAACAAAGGAATTTAACATCCCATCTCTGAGAATTTCACCAAAATATTCTCTTCTTCTGCGAAAAAAGAAAAAAAATATTTTCATTAGATTTATTTAGAATGTTTGGAAAATATTTCGAACAAACTTTAATAAGGAATAGCTCTGGTTATTCACTCTATTCTACAGCCTTATGAAACAGGTCATTTCTTCAGCTTGAATGCTATTTGATATTTAAAAATAGTTGAATGTTTTTAAAGTATCTTATTAAATGATTACTATTATGTGGTTTAAAAAAACATGTGTTACAGACATGTTTCACAATATTATTTTTGAACTACAAGAAGTATTGATTTCAGAGAATCAGAATTAAAACTTGTCCCATTTTAAACAAAAGACATTTTAAACAAAGTGACACTGTTAACACCACTGCATATTTTTCATGATTGTTTGAATGACCAGTTATTTTTATGCTTTTCAAGTTCTAAGTGTTATTTTTGAATATTAAAATAGAAAATATTTTTCACTAGTTTATTAAAGATAAACATAAATAGATTTTAACACCTACATGATTGTCAGAAGTCTGACATACAGATAGTCTTACACAGTGTGGGATTTTTAGGGCTTTGTAAATATGCATATTTCATTACTATGTATTTATTCAGCAATGATACAAGAGTTCCCTTTTGATTCTAGATTAATGTACCTAATTCAGGTATCTGTCTTACTAATTACCTTTCATTTATGAGAAAGCTAACAATAACATCTTTTCTCAAAATGCTTTTAATATAATATGAGAACTTTACTGAGATTAAATACAATTTACTTTACACATTTATTTTCATCTTGCACACTTCTTGCAATCCTATCTCAACTTAATAATAGTAAGGAAGATACCATTTCTATTCACACTTTTCATTCTTCCACTCAAGTTCAAATTCAGCTACCTTATGAAAGCTCTTACCTTATGAACTTTAAACTCTAGGAAACATAAGACTTGTTAGAGCTAAGAAGCATATAGGCATATGACATTATTTAGAAACTCAGTCTTCTTTCTTACTTTATTGCTTTGGAGGGTTGGTGGTACTTTCCCTTTGTAGTACAATTTGTGTATAGAAGACTTATAGGAAATTATTTGCTGAAATGGAGAATATTATGAATTTGGATACCTAATTAGTACGAATATGAGTACCACAGAGCCAGTTTGGCGTAGTGGTTAAGGCACTGGGCTGGAAACCAGGAGACCATGAATTCTAGACCCATCTTAGGCACAAAGCCAGCTGGGTGACCTTGGGCCAGTCACTCTCTCTCAGCCCTAGGAAGAAGGCAATGGCAAACCAGTTCCAAAATCTTACCAAGAAAACCGCAGGGACTAGTCCAGGCAGTTGCCAAGAGTCAACAATGACTCAGAGGCACTAATAAATAAATAAATAAGGGAAGGGGGAGGCAAACGAAGTACATTATCCTCTTAAGAATATTATGGAAGCTCCCCCTCTCCGCTGGACGCTTCCCTAGCAGAAAAGCATCTCCAGGAAGGTGGATAAAAAAAAAGTCAAGATGGTGGTCACAGCAGTGCAACTGAAGCCCTGCCCTTAGGAGCAGGTGGGTAATCACACTGCCACAATCTCTATCTGGACACTCAGCCTCTGCAGATTTTGCTGCTCCCTGGTGATCCTGTATCAATGCATTCTCTTTGGTGATTCATTGTTTCTCCAACAAGCCTTGTAGCACTCCCCACCTTACCAACCTTACAAAAGATGGGAAAAGAATAAACTCTATATTCTTTTAGATTACTATATAGCTGTCCCGGCCGGCTATCCATCCATCCATCCATCCATCCATCCATCCATCCATCCATCCATCCATCCATCCATTTTGCTTTTTTAAGAGCCAGATCCTTGAAGGAAAGAAAAAGAAGTTATCCCTGCCTTTTGTGTGAGTGAATCTGTGGTGGTTTGCAATCCGGTCTGGCACATGCTTTTGTTTCCAAAAGTGTAAGAACTAACACCGGGGATCATTATGGTATCCATAGTTTTCTTTCTCCCAAATGCTCTGTGCTGCTGATGCTATTTGCCAGAACAGTCATGTTCTTTTAATGTCCATAAATAGAAAAGTTATCCACAGGGATGACCATGTTGCATCATTAGCAAGTGTTTCTCCTCCTTCTCTCTGTGTAAAAGCAAACTGACCCTAAGAATATAGTGGCAGAGGCAGAAATATACTAGATGAAATACCTATCTATACACCTTCTATGAATTCCTAGAAGGACTGGAGCAGTTGTTTTCTAGAAACTGTTGTAGGAACACTTGTTTCTTAAGCTTTTATACATGCAAATAGAGTAAATGCTACAGATATAATTAGTGTTTCTCTTTAATGAGACGTAATCCTTATAGCGCTGTCCCTGGCAGGTTTTTCAATCAGGGAACTAGAGAGAGTTAAGCAACATCCCAATGGCCTTAGGCTAATCCAGTAAGCTGTGTTGAGCATTCTGATTGAAAATACTTGTGAAATAAATACTTGTGAAACTAGGGGACAAATGTATTCAATATAATGTTGATTTTTACTCAGAGTGGCTTTTATTAAAAAGCTATAAAAATTGCATACAGGGAAAGAAATTAAAATTACTGGACTGTCTGGTTTTACCATTAACATTTATATACTAAGAGCTGATGAAAGTTATCTGAGTACAGGTGGGGAAGCAGACATTTCTTTTTCTTTACTTCCAAGCAAGCACTAGGAAGCATTAATATGAATCAGATTCTTGTAGAAGAGGAATCCAAAGTTTAACTCTTTGTCCTGTTATGGCCTTGATCACAATCCCAGGCCCTTCGCCTGAAAGTTGCATTAATGGTTTGGGAAAATTCATATTTCAAATCCAAGCAATTGGGAACGCAGTAGGAAGGGTTATTTGTACTTCTTCCACTCTGCTATTCATTTATTTTATTTATTTAATTTCTATAGCTGCCCATCTCAACCAAGTGATTCTGGGTGGCAAACAATTCTAAAATAATTAAAACAATACAAAACAATACAAAAATAAATACTGTATATACGGCAGCTGAGAAAATTATCATAATTATCAGTATAGCCAGGAGACAGGGCCTTTACCACATTTGGGGCCCCAGGCCTGGGCACATAGCCAGGTCATTAAAGCCTTATGAGAGGCCAACAGGACCACCTAATCTCTGAAGGGAGGATGTTTCAAAGGGTAGGGGCTACAGCAGAGAAGGCACCTCCTGGTCCCTGCTAGCCAACATCCTTGGCTGATGGGACCCATAGCATGCCCAACCTGCCGGACCGAATTGGACCAGTAGAAACTATTGGGAAAAGATGGTTCCACAGGTAACCCAGTCCCAAGCCATGCAGGGCTTTAAAGGTGACAGCCAGCATCCTGAATTGTACCTGCATCCATCCTGATTGGATCCCCACATTTATTTTTGAATAAAAGGGAAAAGGTCCATTACTTTAAAGATGAACAAGCAGATATGTATAATTTGATCCAAGGAACTAACGGGAATGGTTAATGTAGTGAAATCAGTTTTGAATAGCACTCTTGTAAAGATCCACATATCCTGCCAGGTAATAATTTGTTTCTTTTTTTAATTTAATTCAATTTATATATGAACATTTCTCTCTCTCTTTTTAAAAAAAAATAATCTCTTCAGGTAAACAAAGCACTTATATAGCAGGGGTAAGCTTAAGTGTGACAGTTAGTTGCATATAAAAATGTGCTGTGCCAAAATAGCCGGCAGGCAGGCAAGCACACAGACGCACAAACACACTGACACACAGTCCTATTGCTTCAAAACCTTTACTGAATTAAACTAAGCAGGGAAGAGAAACTTCTTAATCTGCAGATGATACCTATATTGTTTGCTAAGATCATATATGCAGATTGTTACTATCAAGATATATGTGTTTGTGCTTGGATGTGTGTGTGTGTGTGTATGAATCTGAAACATTTAAATAAATGAAATGCTAAACATAACTACACTTAACAGGAAACCAACATCACCCTGATATTTAATATCCAGCTAACTTTGGAACTTTGAAACATGTCTGTAATATTCTTCAAATATTCCTAAGAAAAAAAAATGATGGGAACGTTTTTTCTGACCCCACTTCAAAACTCCTGTTGGCAGAAATAGTTTCTAATGAGGATGTAACTAGCTGAATCTAATCCTGCGGAAAATTGTAATTAGGTTCAGATAACAAAGAGGAGTGGAAAGGGGGAAAAGTGAGGGAAGAGATTCTGCTACCTTATAAAAAAATGCATAGAAAAAAAATCAAGGCTTAGTTTTAGCTATTAAACCAATCAGTTCAAAAGGAATGTTTTTAAATAAACAAAAAAGCAAAATAGATATAAATATTGCAATGGCTTCTTTATGAAGTAGCTTAAACATCAAAATATACCTTTTTAAGTAATGGAAGGGTCACAGGAAGATCATAGGAGGCATGTAAATGTCCTTATTGTAATTCTGATTAAAATCTTTTATTAAAAATTGGTATTAGCACTACCAGTGGCACCCAAAACCAGCTTCCAAAAATAGTTTTTCTTTAAGACCATAGCAGGGAAAAAAAGAGTTAGTTTTCTTTCCATTCATGCTCTGATCCCATAATTATACTTCCTTAGAAGCTTCAATTTTTATTTTATTTTTTTAAGATAATCAGGTCAAATGCACAGAAGCATTAAGTGTCAGGTATAGTTATCCCTAAAAATACAATCTGAGCACAAGTATTCGTAATAGTCATCTATGATTACACACTGACAGTATATGAAGTCATGACTTAAAAAGTGGGTGGTTCATGTTTATGATTTTGTTAGAAAATAAAAGGAAAACATTTTTTTCCCCCATAAAACCTCTTAATATTGTGTCTGTTCACTTTGCTTCTAGTAAGAATCATAAAAAAAAAAAAAAAAATGGGTGGAAAATGCTAATTACAACCTTCCTGTTGCCACAAAAAATAAAAAAAGTCATACAATCAATGGTTAATATTAAAAAGTATTCAAAAAAGAGAATACCGTTTGTTTCACAATTTCAGCTACAAAAGTTTAGCAGACAAGTGCATTTCATGCAATTGGATGGAAAACTACGCAAATATGTATGTATGTATGTATGTGTATATATATATATATATGACCAATTTCAAAGGAAATAAAGTTGACAGATGCCAGTTTGCAAAATAACTCCATTTATGAAATGCTGTCATTTCCTTCAGAGAAGTTAATGCATTAAGCTTTCGAATAAAGGACTTGGAAAAAAGCTATGGTAAAATAAATTGACTGAAATGCAGGTCAGATGGAAACAAAGACATAAGATCCAAACTTTCATTTTACTCTTGAAATAGCCTTCACCAAGACTGCCAATGATCATCCAATCATTCATTTTTTTCCTCCCAACTGCTATTTCCAGACATAATTATCCATGTCTAATAGCAGCTAGGCTTGGTTAATAAACTGCATTAAATGCCCTTTTAGGCATTTGGAAACCTTGGGGTCTCCAATCCTTTAACTAGACTCCTGGTTGGCACAGGCTACACAGATAGCCAGCACTGAAACATTTTAGCTGGCTTCTTGTCCTTTTCCAAGTATACTTAAGGTACCTCTATTTAACTGTAAAACTCTATCTAGCTTGGGATCAGGGTTCTCCCCCCCCGCAAGCACCACTTGCTTCCTTAAACATTTACCTGTTTTTTAAATAACGACTGATGAAACCCTTCTCTAGGGAACTCATATTTGATAGCAGCTGAAAAACAGAGACAAACTAAAACAAGTAAACAGATAGAAAAAGAGGAATCCAATACAGCTAGTATAAAGCTGCATTATAAACCATTTATGCAAATTAAGACGAGACATTCATACAAAAATTGAAGTTGAGGAACAGGGAACATCAGTGGCAACATTTCATCAGTATACCACCCTCTTTTGCTGATATCCTTTCACTTCTGCCTAAACATTTAATGTAATACAGTAAAGACTGCTCTGTGGGTGATTAGAGAAGCATGTTTGTGACATTCAAAACTGGAAGGCAACTTCACTTTAAGTCTAGCAAATCCACCACTGCCTGAATCAAGCTGGAGTTGACATCATTACACAGGTACCTTGCAGAATGAAAATGAAGCAGCCTCTTCCTCTTCCATTTGCAAAAAGGTAACAATGAGACATTTGAACACAGGAACCCTAAACGAATACATATATAACTGAACAATTCCCAGCTGAAAATAGTGGTAAATGCCCATTTATTTCCAACAAACCTTTCCCAATAGCGTTAAAGACAATTGATAAGTAAACACAGAAGTACATGTACAGTCTTTACAATTTTATAAATGTTAAAACTATATGCTCGAAGCAGTACATTTAATGCAGTGAAAATATGAGATGCACTGTGATGTATTTTATTTAACCTGTATTCAATTTTTGTAAGATTTTCTTTTTAGCTTCTTGATATTCCAGTTTTTATGTGATTTGTTTTGTTACATATTATAAGCATTTATATTTCTGCAAGTTGCTTTGGAAATTTATTAGATCAATTTATATAGCAGGCCAATCAACATGTGACTCTATGTAAATGTAGAGTTCAAACAACAGATAATAATAAAAAACATCAAATATAATAAAACCTACCCCACCAGAGACAACTTCAAACAGCCAAAACCAACCAGAAACTCAGACAGGCATAAAACCAGGCTTCACAGCCATCTTACAGGCAGGCAAAGTCACATTCGTCCAAATCTTGGGAAGAATGCTGTTCTGTACATGGCAAAGAGAAGGAATGTATCCTAGGTTCTACTACATGACTCCGCTTAAGTGATGGGACCTGGATCGTGCTCATTCTATCAGATCCTAGTGGACAGGCTGTAACTGGCGACAGGAAATTCCGCAAATAGACGCAGACATATTTTTTAGAAACAAGAATAGGCAAATGGATCTTCAACCTGCAGATTAAATATAGAAATTCCTCACCTGGGCCATATAGATCCTTGCCTTTCACAAAGTCCTTCTCAAGCTTGCCTCCTTCTCTTCTAACCAATAAGGGGACCTCTTTGTCATGCAGGTTGGGGATTGAACTGGTTGACGTTGAAGATACTTTCCTGACACTAACAGGCCAGCTGAGGGAATGCCTGGAGGCAGTTTGGTTCCCTACTCCAAACTACGTTACTGGATAAAATCAATTATTGCCATTACAATAAGACAATTTGAAACTTGATTAATTAAAATATATAACAATGAACTGTAAGCTAGTGAAATATGCTTGCACAATGTTATGTACTCTGAAATAATTTACTGAACAACACTAGGTTATTTATATACATTTCTAGACTGAAATTCTATCCACATACCATAATTGGGAAGCATTTATGGCCAAAGGTTTTCTATTGAAAAGCTCTAAAAGCAGTTCACTGATTTATTTGTAGCTTGAATCAACAATATTATTTTCAAAAAGGCAATGGATGTGTGGAAAATGCTGAAACAATAGTATTTTGATTTCCTTTTAGAGTTGAGTTAAAAGAGTTTCCTTTTAAAGCTAACCTTTAAAAGTACACATGTAAAATGCTCCCACACCTTCCTTAGCATTGAGCTAAAATTTGTTAGGGCTTCTATGGTTTATTGGCTCTGATTTTTCAGTGAATGGTTGAACATCTGATGTCTTAGTGAACAGTTTATCAAATTTCTGATACCAGGGTTGTGGAGTCGGCACATAAAACCTTCGACTCCAACTCTTTTATTCATGGTACCTCCGACTCTGACTCCTTTAATTATATATCAATATAGGAAATAAATTATAAATATATTAATTATATATTTCCTATATCGACTGCAAGCACGCAACATACAAGGCATTTCATCATTGCCAACATGAATCAGCAGGCAACTTTTTAGAACTCTAACCTGTTAAAACTTGGGTCTAAAGGCTATAGCTAAGATATTCTGTTTTTTTTTTAAATTTTATTTATTAAAGAAATTACAATCGTTCAGTAACCTTATAGTTTAAACAAAGGTTAAAAGCTAAAAAATAAAAATGAGGTTATCTTTTTAACAAAAGACTATAGAATACAAAGTGATAGGTTATAAAAGAAAGAAACTATAAAAGAAAATCAGCAACAACTTCCTCTACTAGTTCAAAAAATTATTTATATTATATACAATTTAAAGTTATTAGGAGTCAGAGTCGGTACATTTTCACTCTGACTCCAGTAACCCAAGAATTACTTCCAACTCCATGACTCCGACTCCACAGCCCTGGATACTTCAACCAATCGACTACTTGCAACCCATTAATTTTTATTTATATTTCAAATTTGTCACCACCCATCTCACTGTGGGGTGACTCTGGGCGGTTTATAGTAAAAATAGAATAAATACTGATTAAAGTAGATAAATATTAATTAATTAATTAATTAAAATATGTTAAAAACATACTTCCTTTATAATACTTCCCATTATAATACCCATATACTGTTAACCTGCCACTTCTGTTATAATTGAGCGGTTCAGATTAGATTTTGGTACACTGTGGAAACTGGTAATAAAGTTGTGAAAACTACATTTGAGACTTGAAGCCAGTGTCAAAGCAGACAAATCAATTCAGATAGAATGACATTAGGATAAAATGCATAGTCAGAAATCTAGCCAAAATTGGGGATTTCTGGGGAAGAAATGGCAAACTGAAGATGGCTCTGCTGAGAGTAGAGCTGACGACCATGGTGGAATGAAGAGCCGGGGAGCAGACTGACTCTTCGGGATTCCTCTCCAGACAAGGAGAGGACTTAGGATCACCCACAAATGCTCCAGACAGTTGGTCCTCATGAGATGACCACAAAACAGCAGTCTCTGGTGGGTTTAGAGCTCTGTGAGACAACGGAACACCATCTTCACCCAATATGCCTTATAGACACAGGGTTTGCATACTTCCTTTTCTAATCACTTTTGTAAATTGCTTATTAACTGCTTTTCAGCTATTAGGAACCTTTGTAATGAGACGTTTTACAGCACCAGGTGAGTGTCCTTCAATCCTTTATGAAAGAAATTTTAAATACAGGTTTAAGGGCTTAAAAAAAAAATCTTTTTTTTGGAATAAACAGCAAAAGGGTGATTAGAACGTTGATTTTGGAAAGTTACAAATGGACTAAGGGTCCAGATAGATTTGAAATAAGATTTTGAAATTAATTATAAGAATCTTTCCTGGAGGAAAATGCTGTTGTTCTGAATTCTTAAAAAAAAAAAAAAAAAAATGATAGGATGGGACTTTGAAGGTTGGTCACTAGAGGGAACCAGAAGCAACTAAAGATTATAATTAAAAGAGAAGAACACTTAAGTTTGACTTACTAATACAGAATGCAGCAAGATACTTTAACATTGGACGTATTGAGGGATATTTGGAACAATGGACCCAGAAGTTTAATTTTAAGAGTGTCTGCCATTATAGACAGACTGTATTTAAAAGATTTTATGGAAGAGGAACAAGTTTTACCAGACAAGATTGAGACTGATTTGAAAGAGGATTTAAAAATGACAGGCTACAAGAATTACAGTGGGGCAAAAAAGTATTTAGTCAGCCACCAATTGTGCAAGTTCTCCCACTTAAAAAGATGAGAGAGGCCTGTAATTTTCATCATAGGTATACCTCAACTATGAGAGATAAAATGGGGAAAAAAATCCAGAAAATCACATTGTCTGATTTTTAAAGAATTTATTTGCAAATCATGGTGGAAAATAAGTATTTGGTCAATATCAAAAGTTCATCTCAATACTTTGTTATATATCCTTTGTTGGCAATGACAGAGGTCAAACGTTTTCTGTAAGTCTTCACAAGGTTTTCACACACTGTTGCTGGTATTTTGGCCCATTCCTCCATGCAGATCTCCTCTAGAGCAGATGTTTTGGGGCTGTCGCTGGGCAACACGGACTTTCAACTCCCTCCAAAGGGGTTCCTTTCCATGGGGTTGAGATCTGGAGACTGGCTAGGCCACTCCAGGACCTTGAAATGCTTCTTGTGAAGCCACTCCTTCGGTGCCCGGGTGGTGTGTTTGGGATCATTGTCTTGGTGAAAGACCCAGCCACGTTTCATCTTCAGTGCCCTTGCTGATGGAAGGAGGTGTTCACTCAAAATCTCACAATGAATGGCCCTATTCATTCTTTCCTTTACACGGATCAGTCGTCCTGGTCCCTTTGCAGAAAAACAGCCCCAAAGCATGATGTGTCCACCCCCATGCTTCACAGTAGGTATGGTGTTCTTTGGATGCAACTCAGCATTCTCTCTCCTCCAAACACAACGAGTTGAGTTTAGACCAAAACGTTCTACTTTGGTTTCATCTGACCATATGACATTCTCCCAATCCTCTTCTGGATCATCCAAATGCTCTCTAGCAAACTTCAGACAGGCCCAGACATGTACTGGCTTAAGCAGGGGGACACATCTGGCACTGCAGGATTTGAGTCCCTGGCGGCATAGTGTGTCACTGATGGTAGCCTTTGTTACTTTGGTCCCAGCTCTCTGCAGGTCATTCACTAGGTCCCCCCGTGTGGTTCTGGGATTTTTGCTCACCATTCTTGTGATCATTTTGACCCCACAGGGTTAGATCTTGTGTGGAGCCAGATCAAGGGAGATTATCAGTGGTCTTGTATGTCTTCCATTTTCTAATTATTGCTCCCACAGTTGAGTTCTTCACACCAAGCTGCTTGCCTATTGCACACTGAGTCTTCCCAGCCTGGTGCAGGTCTACAATTTTGTTTCTGGTGTCCTTCAACAGCTCTTTGGTCTTGGCCATAATGGAGTTTGGAGTGTGACTGTTTGAGGTTGTGGACAGGTGTCTTTTATACTGATAACAAGGTCAAACAGGTGCCATTACTACAGGTAACAAGTGGAGGACAGAGGAGCCTCTTAAAGAAGTAGTTACAGGTCTGTGAGAGCCAGACATCTTGCTTGTTTATAGGTGACCAAATACTTATTTTCCACCATGATTTGCAAATAAATTCTTTAAAAATCAGACAATGTGATTTTCTGGATTTTTTCCCCCATTTTGTCTCTCATAGTGAGGTATACCTATGATGAAAATTACAGGCCTCTCTCATCTTTTTAAGTGGGAGAACTTGCACAATTGGTGGCTGACTAAATACTTCTTTGCCCCACTGTATATGGAAAAAGATGCTACACTGGATATACAAATGAAACCAGTTGATGTCTTAATAATTAAAATGGATATACAAATAACAAGAGTGACCTGGATAACTTTCCTATATCAGATTTGCAAAAAAGACTTGTTAAAGTTTTGAAGAATTTTGTGAGAAGGAACAAATTAAAAATGAAAAGAAATCAAGTTCTAGGACATTATTTGAAGGGACTAAAGATCAAGACTGTTAAAAGTAAAAGGAAGGAATATAAAGTTAGATGGCTGGTGTGGGTCTTCCGGGCTGTGTGGCCGTGGTCTTGAAGTCTTGTTTCCTAACGTTTCGCCAGCACCTGTGACCGGCATCTTCAGAGTGCAGGAGCACAGACAGGAGCAGTTCTCTCTGTGCCCAGGGTGAAGTGACCCTTCTGTGGGTATTTATAGAGATCTGGGGTGGGGGTTGGGGGGTTGGGTTACTGAGTGGCTGCTTGTTTTGGAGTCAGCATCTGTGTGTATTTTCCTGGGGATTAGGCAGGGTTTTTTCTTCTACTGAATTGTTAACGAGGGGCTGCTGGGGGTGATTAGCAAGTTCATTGTGTGAACTGTTCACATGTCCTGGTGGTTGAGCTGAGTTCGTTGACCTTTTGCAGGCTGTATTTTTCAGGATTGGTAGCCAGGTTTTGTTGATTTTTAGACTCTCCTCTTTTTTATTGAAACTGTGCTGGTGTTTGTGAATCTCAATGGCTTAAGTATAGCCTGGTATAGTGGCTGTTGGTGTTGTCCAGTATCTCTGTGTTTTCAAATAGGATTTTGTGTCCAGTGTGCTTGAGAGCATGTTCAGCTACTGCAGATTTTTCTGGTTGCTGTAGTCTGCAGTGTCTTTCGTGTTCTTTTATCCTGGTATGGATGCTGCGTTTTGTGGTCCCGATGTATACTTGTCCGCAACTGCATGGTATGCGGTATACTCCTGCAGCGGTGAGGGGATCCCTTTTGTCTTTTGCTGATTTTAGCACTTCTTGTACTTTTCTGGTGGGTCTGAAGATTGTTTGGAAATTGTGTTTTTCCATCAGTTTTCCCATGCGGTCTGTGACCCCTTTGATATAGGGCAGAAATACTTTATTGGTGGGTGGCTGTTTTTCTTCTTCAGTCGCATGTTGCTTTCTTGGTTTGATGGCTCTTTTTATTTCATTCTTGGAGTAGCCATTCGCTTGTAGGACCCAATTAAGGTGGTTAAGTTCAGAGTTTAGGAATTGGGTTTCGCAGATCCGATTGGCACGATCCATGAGGGTTTTGATAATGCCTCTTTTCTGACGTGGGTGGTGGTTGGAGTTTTTGTGTAGGTACCGGTCTGTGTGGGTGGGTTTTCTGTAGACTTTGTGTCCTAATTTGAGGTCTGGTTTGCGTATGACCAACGTGTCTAGAAATGGAATTTGGCCATCCACTTCTTTTTCCATGGTGAATTGTATATTGGGGTGGATGCTGTTTAGGTGGTTCAGGAACTTCTGTAGGTCTTCTTCATCCTGACTCCAAATTGCGAAGGTGTCATCCACAAATCGGAACCAGACTGTTGGGGTAACGGGTGCGGTTTCAGACACGGAGACTAGGAACACTCCGGAACAAAAAAGCATACCTACTATGCTCCTTAACCTTCCTACTACGATGCAGAGACACTGGGACCATCCCAGCTTTTCTCAGAATGAAAAGGACTCTCAAATCTCCACAAGCTAACCGCATTTATGACCGACTTGAACAAGCCCTCCTACGTGAGAGAATACACACAACCCGCAGAAACTTGCCATCACAGACAAAGAATTATTTGACACACACATCAGCATCAGTCAGAAAATGAGAAGCCAGGACTGGGACAAGATTGACACCCTAACCTACAGGAAAATGGAAAAGGATATCATTGACCACAGAACCAGGCAAAAGCAAAAGTTTAACAAATGCCAAAACAGTCAACCAAAACCGGCGCTGGATCCCGCCTGCATTGTCATCAATTTGACGGAACGCCAACTCGCGCCAGAAGAAACCGCCATCCTAGCCAAGGGAGGAAACTTCGCAATCACACCCCCCAGAATTCCTGTGGAAGATATCATCGCCAATGTGGAATCAGCCATCCGCCACTGCCCTGAAGAGGAAGCAGAGGAAATAAGGGGTGAGATAGCAAGGATCCTACAGAGAGCAAAGCCCCCCACCAGCAACATAACGAGGAAAGAGAGAAATGCCATAGAAACCCTCAATTCGGACCCCGATATCATCATCCTGCCGGCTGACAAGGGCAACGCCACGGTAATTATGAAAACAGATAAATACAAAGACAAAGTTAGAGAACTACTAGACCCCACCACATACAGAAAACTAAAACGGGATCCGACCAGCAAAATCATGAAACAAACCAACACCCTGACGAGGAACTCCTCCCTTCACCCCAACGCACTTCAACGCATATGCAAGACAGAAGCCCTTACACCCAGACTATATGGACTCCCCAAAATCCACAAAGACTCGATCCCACTCAGACCCATCGTAAGCGCCATTGGCTCCCCGACATATGAATTATCCAAACATCTGGCCACCCTTCTACAGACCCACGTGGTACAGACTCCAGCCCATATCAGAGACTCAGGACATTTCATCGAGAAAATCAGTACCCTGAAACTCAACCCCACAGACAAACTGGTCAGCTTTGACGTGGTCTCCCTGTTCACTAAGGTACCAGTGAGGGACACCCTGGCACTCATCAAACAGATCTTTTCAGAAGACATCACAGCCTTATTTCAGCACTGCCTAACAACCAGTTACTTCCTATGGGACAATGAGTACTATGAACAGATGGACGGTGTCGCCATGGGAAGCCCCCTGAGCCCAGTCGTAGCAAATTTCTACATGGAACATTTTGAAAAACGGGCTTTAGAAACCGCACCCGTTACCCCAACAGTCTGGTTCCGATTTGTGGATGACACCTTCGCAATTTGGAGTCAGGATGAAGAAGACCTACAGAAGTTCCTGAACCACCTAAACAGCATCCACCCCAATATACAATTCACCATGGAAAAAGAAGTGGATGGCCAAATTCCATTTCTAGACACGTTGGTCATACGCAAACCAGACCTCAAATTAGGACACAAAGTCTACAGAAAACCCACCCACACAGACCGGTACCTACACAAAAACTCCAACCACCACCCACGTCAGAAAAGAGGCATTATCAAAACCCTCATGGATCGTGCCAATCGGATCTGCGAAACCCAATTCCTAAACTCTGAACTTAACCACCTTAATTGGGTCCTACAAGCGAATGGCTACTCCAAGAATGAAATAAAAAGAGCCATCAAACCAAGAAAGCAACATGCGACTGAAGAAGAAAAACAGCCACCCACCAATAAAGTATTTCTGCCCTATATCAAAGGGGTCACAGACCGCATGGGAAAACTGATGGAAAAACACAATTTCCAAACAATCTTCAGACCCACCAGAAAAGTACAAGAAGTGCTAAAATCAGCAAAAGACAAAAGGGATCCCCTCACCGCTGCAGGAGTATACCGCATACCATGCAGTTGCGGACAAGTATACATCGGGACCACAAAACGCAGCATCCATACCAGGATAAAAGAACACGAAAGACACTGCAGACTACAGCAACCAGAAAAATCTGCAGTAGCTGAACATGCTCTCAAGCACACTGGACACAAAATCCTATTTGAAAACACAGAGATACTGGACAACACCAACAGCCACTATACCAGGCTATACCGGGAAGCCATTGAGATTCACAAACACCAGCACAGTTTCAATAAAAAAGAGGAGAGTCTAAAAATCAACAAAACCTGGCTACCAATCCTGAAAAATACAGCCTGCAAAAGGTCAACGAACTCAGCTCAACCACCAGGACATGTGAACAGTTCACACAATGAACTTGCTAATCACCCCCAGCAGCCCCTCGTTAACAATTCAGTAGAAGAAAAAACCCTGCCTAATCCCCAGGAAAATACACACAGATGCTGACTCCAAAACAAGCAGCCACTCAGTAACCCAACCCCCCCCAACCCCCACCCCAGATCTCTATAAATACCCACAGAAGGGTCACTTCACCCTGGGCACAGAGAGAACTGCTCCTGTCTGTGCTCCTGCACTCTGAAGATGCCGGTCACAGGTGCTGGCGAAACGTTAGGAAACAAGACTTCAAGACCACGGCCACACAGCCCGGAAGACCCACATCAGCCATCGTATGCCGGCCGTGAAAGCCTTCGACAATACACCAATATAAAGTTACTTTATTTGATCAAGGTTAAAATAGATATGTTGTTATCTCTGGTAACCCTTAATGGACTTTTGTTGACTTGGACTGAACAACACGTTTTTAAGGATTTGTTTATAGATAAAAGATGAGATATAGGAAGAAGAGATCATTTGTTGTATTTTAAGAGAAGGTGATAAGTTACTAAAATTGTTTATACGTGTTGTGATGAAAGGGGAAGTCATTTCTTTTTCTTTACTATATTCTTATTTTTTATTTCTTTTCTAATTTTCTATTTTTTATTTTAATTTTCTTAGTTTTTATATTTTTAATTGTAATATTTAATAAAATTACTATTAAAAAAAAAAGAAATCTAGCCAAAATTATTAGAAGCTCAATTTCTACTCTGCATAAAATCACCATCATGGGAAACTTGTCATTCCTCTGGCATGTAACATTGTAGATATTAAATAGAAAATGGGTAGTAATAATAATGTGTCACTCTGTTCAGCAAAAACAGTACTCTTGTAGCATCTTCTAGACACATTTATTATTTACAAAGTTTTTGTGAATTGTACAAATGGTTCTGCGGTTTCTTTCAAGCTGCAACAGATACATCATAATAAATTTGTCAATGATGAAGGTGGTGCAATTTTTTCTAATTTTTAGCTGTAGGGAATTCATTCATATGAGATTTTAAGGAATTTAGGACAGAATCATTACACTGACATATATACAGAAATGAATGGATCAGTATTGGCTACCGTATTTTTCAATTATTCAGTTAGTTAAGCCATCTATTCACATCCTTTTTTTAATGCCTTCAAATCAGTGTTCCCTCTTGATAACTACATGGACAATTTTTCTTTTCTTTTTCTTTTTCAATTTTTCTACAGTTTTCTTGGAAACATTTTTTGGAAGGCAGTTTGCCCTTGCCTTCTTCCTATAGCTAAGACAGAATGACTGGCCCAAAGTCACCCAGCTGGTTTGTGCCTAAGGCAGGACTAGAATTCACAATCTCACACTTTCTAGCCTGTGTTTTAACCACTACATCAACCTGGCTCTCGTTCATATACCTTAACCACTAAATTTTCCTTTTCTTATACTTCCAGCAAAAATATAATTTTTACATATAAATTTATAATACCTGGGCTGTGAAGTAGTTTTTGCAGCTGACTCCATGCAGTGTAAATTATAGTCTCACCTGCCGTTCTACTACAATATAGATTTGATCAGATTTATTATTTTAAAACACATTATTCTATCCTTTTCTACCCACTAGCCTAAGATATACAGATTTTAATCAAACTTAAACCTTTACAAATCTAAGGAAATGGCAGATGCAATATAGAAGAAGAGAAAATTTATATTCTAAAAGAAAGAAAATAAGGTTAAGCAACAACAACAAAAACCCTACTGTGTAAGACAAGATTATAGTTCTACCCATGCAGTGTGAAACTTGTCTCATAAGCTTTAGATAAACGGTGCAAAGTAACAATATTTGCAATTGTTTTAAGGAATAGTGGACAAAAATATAATGCACAATATTTTGAACTGCAAAAAATGGATAAACCATTTAAAAAAAAATACAGGCAAAACTTTTAAATAACAACATACTATATATTATACTCAAAATGAAACACAGGTCTTTTACAGTTAAATTAATTAAGGGGAGTGGAACATTTGGTTCAGAGTATATAGTACTAGGCCAAAAAAGCTCCTATTGAAATTACCATTTAGATATGAAAGATACAATAGGCTAATTTACATATAAAGACAAACGAGGAACTACCTCAACTTTTCTTGTGTTTTAGGTGGAGAAAGTATAAGTCACCAGTGAATAGTAGGACATTATTGCAAAACATAATCTATTTTAGTAATAGATATTGACATTTTCAGGGACAGGAGGCAGTGAATGTTACCTTTTGCTTATCAGTAACAATAAGATAACTCACATATAATGTGTATACTGGGGAGAGGGGGTGCTGCCTGTTAATCAAGGGAGACCTGATCAAAATGCTGCTTATTTGGTCAATGACCAGCAAAAATAAAATAAAATAAAAAGTACACCAAAGTAAAATCAAATAGATGAGATAAAATACTACCATAACAAAGATAAAATAGCACATAAAATGTGACGTACACTACTATTATGGTGCATTAATTACCTGTGTAAATATAAATGTAAAATATTGCCTGTTACCCAAGGGAGGCGATTTTAAAGAGGAAGCTATCATTTTCAGATACCCCCCTCCAAAAAGCCTATAATCCAAAATTAGGAGAATTTGAAGAACCAAAGAAACAAATTTGTAGTCCAATATAGTCAGCATGTTAAGTCATATGTTTATTTACTTTTTAATTTAAAATATTTTTATCCCACTTATTTTTCTTTAAAAAATACCAAAAAAGTTTTTCAGAGAAATAGAGGCAAAGCTAAGTTTCTTGGTCGATAGAGACTAGTCAGGAGAGTACTGTTGTGGTTAAAAATGGAGGAAGGAAACATATTTACGTCTAGCTATGGGCCTGCAGTATGCTTAATTATTTATAATGGAATTAACAGCAGTTCTGAACTTTGCTACCTAATCCGCAGATAACCTCAACATACATTTTGTCTATCTCGCCAGTTGGAAAAGCCATTCCTAATTTAGTGAAATATAGATGCTTTTGCTGCCTCCTCCTCCTCCTCCTCCTCCTCCTGAATCAGTTCACTGAAGAATGAAAGTCTCTTCATTGACCACATTGGTCCAGTTCAGGCTGGTAGATTTTTTGGATTTCCCAGTCTGAGAAAGACTAGCTAAATCACCCAGTCAGCTTCCATGGCTATGGGAGGATTAGAAACTGAGTATTCCTGCCCTTATTCCAGCACTCTAATCACAACACTACTCTGGCTCTCACCTTAAAGATGTAAGGGGTGAGAATTCCCATAAACCCAGCTAATGTGGCCTTTGTTTTTGTAGTCTAACACATCTGGATAGGAATCTGAAGAAAGATTTAGTAGAATGCTGACAAAGAGAATGCATTCTGAGTCTGTCAGTACCCTTCCTGTATCTCCTAGTAGATGGATTGTGAACAACAATATAATGGTTTGCAAGGTAGTCTCTAGGTTAGAAATCCTAGCTTGCATAAAATAAGAAGAGCATGCCTGGGATAAATTGGGCTGGGCTTGGAGCATATTTAACCAAATGTGGCAAACAAACAAAGACCAACACTGTTCCATGTAGCATGGGTACAATTAAGGGTGGTAATCTACTTTATTCCTTCTTAACTTACTAAGAAGCATTATGCCAAAGCCCCCAATTGACAAGAACCATAATGGGTTATGAAAGTCAATATATATGGTCTCATCCAGTGGAATTATCTCTTTTTTCTCTCATCTCATGCTTTTAATTTAATTTCTTTCACTTCTTATTTCTTATTCCTTTACTGCTCTTTCCATAGCACTGTTTGCCCTGAAAAGAAATAGTGAGATGAGTATGAATGTATATGTGACAAATAGGATTGTTTTTCTCTTGCTCAAAAACTCTACTGCTATTTTCCAGATAGTTTACTTACTGTTAAAGCAAGAAGTTTCCCATATGTGAGATGAGCTGGAATGTGATCAGTTTTGGAGCGCAGTGATTCCACATACCAATGTTCTGCTTCAGAGAATCTGCTAAGTCTCATGTAGGCTTCTCCTACAAAGCAGAATAAGAGACCAGAAGAACATATTAATAGAACCTACAAACTGATATAAGCAATTGATGTATTTTATATTAATATATAAATATATGTATGTGTATGTGTGTGTGTGTGTATAATATATAAATTTAAACTAAATATAGATAGAATATAAATTAATTTATATTTATAATATATTTATATAATATTATATATGTATATATTACTAATAATAGAATATTATTGTTCTATTATTTTATAATAGAATATTACTAATCATAGAACATATATAATATTAATATTAATACGTAAATATCTCCCATCTCTTAAAAACCTTGAGTCAACTTGCAGCAAAAACAAAGAAATATTTATATTAAGAATTTTTGCAAGACTAAGATTTTGTGGCTAACATCTTTGAAAATATGGACTTTATCTCTAAAGGACATTCCCAATAGATTTTTGTGGATGCTTAGCATACAAGCTGGATATCAACAGAAATATGATGATGTCCAAAGTTCAGAATACCTTTCCAAAAAGCTTATGAATAGAAATTGCATTAGTGAACATGAGTCAAGAAGAGTCCTATAATTTCTGGGAGACTGAATCAGCCTGGTTTGCTCTAGCTGTCAGGAGCAAAACTACTACAAAACAGCTGTATTCAATCAGATGAACCTTCAGATGTTTAAAATTTCACAATTCATCCTACCAAAACTACTGAAATATCCAGAAGGATCAATACAGAAGAATTCCCACTAATTTCAAATCTGGTTAATAGCTGAAAAGTCTCCATTCGGTAAATGGACCAAACCTCCCATATTAAATGATTGTACTTAATGCAGATATACTGTCATTATTCTACTACTTCGTGTTTAATTACTTTACTCATATGCAAAGGCAAGAAGCAAGTCTAAAGTTGAGCAGATGATCTCTGCGTAAAGAAAATTTCTTGAACAAACTTTCTTGAGTATAGTTTTCCATAAAAGACGGGACTCAGGTGAATCATGGTGAATCAAGGAAAGAAATAGAAGGCAACTTCCTAATCAACGATTCTTGTACTCAAAAAAAGCCAGTTACACAATTTCTTTATGGTCTTTCAGTCTACCCAATTATATTGTGTTCTGACTTGAGGAAAACACAAAATCTAATTTTTATTAATAGTAAGATATAGAGGAATATTATGCTGACTGATTACTAATTACTGATTATTTTCAGTAAGGAAGAAGTTTCTAGTTCTCTAGAAAATCAGAAGCAAGATGACAAGCAGTCAGAATTTCTCTTGCTCTCCTCTGTAATATACTCTACTCACTAGTTTCAACCTGTTTTAGTGAGAATAGATTTCAATTATTGAATATATTAAATGACAAAGAATGACAGCATCTCAAATTATTTTTGAGCAGTTGTGGGTAGGAAGATGGGTTGGAAATCTGAACTGTTATAAGGGAGAATTTAAAAAGAAACCAAGGATATCATAAAATAGCTTTCATTCAATGGTGTCAAGCTTCTAAATTGCTAAGATTAATAATTAAATTTACCCCTTAAAATTATTTTAGCCAATCCTTCTAGGCTATAATTTGACACACACCTTAATAATCCCATCAGACTAACATAGGTTTAAAGTTTTTTTTTTTTTTTGTAGAAGTATTTTTATTTGGTATGCTCTAATATCTAAGCATGGTACAAGACCATTTTTAATCACTAAATTTACAGGACTGGTCAGTATTATGCATGGATTCCAGGGGAGAAAAGTTGCCCATCAGAAGATAGTAAAGAAATTATTAAGATGGTTCTTAACATTCAGTAGATGGGAACTGATATAAATCTCTAGATCTATATGAATACCCATCAAAGCTTACATCTTTGAAAAGAATGAAATCTGGACAACCATGTTGAATCTAAAGCCACTGAACAACTTCACCAGGCACTGGACAAAAAATAATGCTTTTATGTTGTGGGTAGGTGGATTCAATTTATATGTAAAAAACAAAACAAAAATTTAAAAAACTCCTAACAATAAGAGCAGTATGACAGGTGGCCAGAGGTGTGGTCTTTCCTTTATTGGAGGCATTTAGGGAAAGACTCGAGAATCATCCATCAGCGATACTTTAACTGGATTTCTGGGATCTTGTTCCTTTTAACAGCCACTAGTGTTAGAATCTCCCGTCAAAAGGCTTTTGCCTACCGCAGACATAATTGATTGGTGCGATAACCTTGATGTAATTACAGTGTGGGTACATAAATTCTCTAACAGAGGTAACTGTCAGCCATTGATTGATAACCCTGTCAATCAATTTTTGGGGAAAAAAGTGGGAAACAGCCAAAATAAGTGGATGTAATTGATTGGGGCATTAAACTCACTGGTGAGCAAAAACTTTTTGGCAGGCAAAAAAGGAAAAAGTGCTGATTTCTGCACTGAGCAGGAAGTTGGGCTAGATGCATAAATGGTCACCCAATAAAATTTGCTTAACGAGGTTATATGCCACCAAATGATTAACACATGATGCTTATAACAATTATGATAATTCAGTGAGAAAGCAATTTTTAAAAGGAATTATTAATCCATTTAACTTTAAATGAAGATTTTTCAACATGATGGATTGTTTGCACAATTATTTGGATAAATTGGCCTGCAAATCTGCAAACTATTTTTTATTTTTCAACAAACACCGGCTTTTAAACCCAAATTCAACACTATTTTTTCCATAAACATATGTTTCAGGTTACATCTACTGGAGCAGCGACAGAGGCACTAGGGCTGTTTAAAAGATATCTTGCTAATTCTTTCATAATTTCATAATACAGAGGTGTTCCCTAAATTGTAATTTTAGTTTTTGGTCAGCTACTGGATTGGAAATGGAAACCTAATATGCAATATCTATGAGTACAGATCACATTTAGTAAAGAAAGCCTACTTTTTGAGGGATGTAATGAAGATATATAGCCAAAATGACTGCATTTTAATGTGAAGTAATGTTTTTACTGTAGACTTTTCAGCACTCATGATTTAATTTTACTACAGAAAGGAATAGTGAATGTACAGCTTTGAACTTGCCCTGCATCAATCAAAGTGCTGAGATGAATGATAACTTTGATCTTTAAGTGATAGGCATAACAAAGAAATATTGAGGACTTCTATCATTTACCCTAGAGAAAAATTCAATGATGTTAATAATATAGTCCAAAATCAGTATAATAATACAATTGTACAATTTAAATTACAGCATAAAGATGAGGGAGGGAGATACAAATTTGTTTATTTCTCAAGAGAATGTTCAAGTCTTAATTATATCAGTCAAACACTACACAAAAAGTTAAAAATAAGTTACATTTAATATAAGCAGGCAGAGGCTACAATGAGATATTTTAGCATTCTTATTCAATGTCATCTTCCTACAGACAAGGGGGAAATACACAAACACACACACACTGAAATATTTCTAAGTTGAAAACAATTCAGACAATTTGGATCTCCATAATCTGAATGGATAATGTATATATTCAGTTCTAGATTAAAAAAAAAAAAACTGCTTTAAAGTATGTCTTTCGTATGCATCCTGAAACAATACATCACCTTATGCTTCTAGTTTAGTATGCATAAAGCAACTTATTTGTAGTTCAAAATTATATTTTTATTAAGTATAACGAGGTAAAAGTGAGGTTAAATTGTTTATAATTAAAGCATTGCATGTAAGTAATATAAGCAAAAATTATCATTCAAATTTGAAATAGTTCCAATCTGGCATTCTCTGGCAAACAAGAATGTGTCTACCTTTCTTTTCTTCTTTTGTGTCAGAACATAATCCATATAATCCATACAAATTATCATCCTGATAGTATTATAATGTTTCATGACATCAAATTGTGCCACAATTTGAGGGGGTAAAATATAGAGGGTAAAATATAAATTCATTTATAACCGCTGTCAAAAAGGTCAGAAGTCGCTTCTTTATAATCTCTTCTCTTTTTTTTCTCTTTTCTTTCTTACGTATTCACTATTCTTACTTCTTTGTTTCCTTTCTAATATTGTATTGTTTTTACCTTGTTAAAAATTTCTTCAATAAAACTTATATTAACACAAAAAACTTGTGCTTCTATTAGAGAGAGAGAGACGATGCCACATTGAGCCTAGGCTGCTGTGAGGCATCGAGGCAGAATGAGCCTTAGGAGAGACTGTGTGGAAAATTGGTGGCTGGAAAGAGACATCACTGTGCATAAGCTGGGCTGTTGGAGCATGCAGTGATTCCTGGCCTCAGAGGAAGAAGAGGATGAAGATGTCAGCTGGGGGCTTCCCTGGGGGAAGAGAAGACCCAGACAGAACACAGAGGGAAGCGGCTGCCTGCAAGCAGGTGCCTGAAACCTTTGGAGAAGCCCCAGACCTGGAACAGCTGGGTAGAAGTCCCAGAGGAAGGTGCATCATGCAATGTCTGTGCAGAGGGATGCCTATGCAGAGGTCTGAAAAAGCATGAGGAAAAGTTTTAAGCAAGGTAATTCAGCCAGTTCTCTTCTTATCTCCTTCTCTCCTAGTGAAAAGCTGAAGGGGAGGGAGGAAGAGAAAGGGGAGAGTTGGTAGCTAAGCCAAGGAGTGAGTGGTTGCTAGCAAATTGCTCTGGGAGACAGGTAGAAAAAGTTAGAGACTGGAAAGTTTGGCCCCTGTGCTGCAAATAGTTCTGTTTTTCCCTAATTTCCATAAATACAGTATACCTGTACGCAGTAAAAGAATTTAAAAAGCTCACTCCCTCCCCCTCTCTAAAGCAATCCTTCTCCTTATCAATTACATACACATATACCCGCTGTAATAGAACCTTCAGTCACACTGTGCTAATCTTCAAATCAAGGGCACTGGCAGTGACATTTAATTGGCTCCAAAAATGTCAACATCATGGCCAAAAGTCTATCCTATGCCTGAATGACACTGATAACATGTTTATCAACTGGGTTCATGGAGAAGATACACTTAATATCTTCCACAAGCACTTTGATAACATCTCTACAGTTATTAACCCTTTTGGGTTTGCAAGTTATAGGCACAATCTCCTATCCTGCTTAAGATGAGGTGGCATTTATATTCTACATACTACAGTCACACCTGAACATGGGCTCCCTATATTAACCATTACTAATCAACGAAAAAGGCCAGCATTAAAGGAACATCTAATTTGAAATTATAAAAAGATACATGCACTTTCCAATTCATACAATATGGCATAGTACAGTTACAAATATGTTAATGTGCACTGTTCAGCACATGACTTGGCCAGCTCAAGAATAGCCTACATTTTTTATTTTAAGATCTTAACAACATAATCTAACTTGTACACATTTGTTAACTAGCCAATTTCCCATGTATTTGGGTTGGACAGCTCCTTATGGACCTGGATTACCCAATCACCACCGAGCTTTGTTAATTGGTTTCTCTAGAATAAAAAGTAATTTAGAGGATTCAGCAGCTAATATTAAAACAGAAATGAAACTCAAAGTTAATTACTTTCAACAAGGAAAGAATTATTATTAGACCACACAGTAGTTCCACAGTTTAATCATCTCCAGAGCAAGAACAAACAACAAAATAGAAATGCTGAACTTCATTAGAAAAAAAAATAGGTGTATATATCAGCTTTCAGCAATATGGAAGAACACACCATCTTTAACAGTTCAGACTTTGTGAGGGTTCTTTGTTTGCCATGGACTGGACACACCACAGAGTAGAAGATAACTATACACAATGCTTTATTGTAGCACACACCTTCCCCAACAATACGCTGTTGCCCTGGGTTAACTCCCCCTCCTAGACTTTGCAAGTTGATCTAGCCGTGTAAATAAGTCTTTGATGCTTAGTCCTTACAACTGGTAAAAGTCTTAAAATTTGTAAAGTGCTATATAACCTTTGATTCTCTCCAAAGATTCTTGCACTTGTTGGGATTAGGTGTTGTCTCAGTGTGGTTGCTCCTATTCTGGTTGTTGCTGAGCTCCAGGCCAAGCTCCAAGCTCTGCACATAAGCAGTGTTGCTATTGAGGACCCAGGCTGAGCTCCCAAGCCAAACTCCAGGCAGGAATCACACCACAATGGGCTGCTTACTGTAGCTTGTGGTCCTGGCAGTTCTGAAAGCCTTCTCGCTTGCCTGTAATGGTTGTAAATGCCCAGACATCCCCTCCTACTTCGTCTGCTTGCTGTCTTCTCCTTATCACCCTTTCTCCTATATACCCCCACACACTCTGTGCCAGCTTTCCCTTTTGTAGGCTAAGGGCCTGGGTGGGCTGAAGTTACCCATGGACATTGGCATGTTTCTGAAAATGCCAGGGTGTGGCTCAGTTAGCCAGAAAGCTGGCACACCGGCATGGATGCCTACGGGTGTAGCATTTCTCTCAGCAAACTGTACGTGTGTGTGGGGGGGGGGAATGAAGGAGTACATTTCCTCTCTGGTTTCTAAGATTGCAAATTTTTACACCCCTTTGGGAAAAGGGGTGAGCTGAGCCTAGCCTCAGGGAAGTGGGGGTGGGAAGCATTTCTGCCTGGCTGCAGCTGCTTTTCCCAAGCACAGACAGCAACCCCAGCTTCGCTTCCTCACAGACCTGTATGTATCCTGCTGAATTATTGTAAGTATATAT
Organism: Python bivittatus; assembly: GCF_059951505.1. NCBI lineage: Eukaryota > Metazoa > Chordata > Lepidosauria > Squamata > Pythonidae > Python > Python bivittatus. Next base: position 25,804,905 of record NW_028277058.1, on the reverse strand, counting down.
AGGAATAAGTTAATAATTTCCCTTTTCATACCTATTTATGTCTACCTAATATATACAAAGGATATATTTGCCACTGCTTATGATAGGAGAAAATTAAAACAATACATTTATTTCCAAATTGCCACTAGATAAAAATTAAATATCCAGGAAACGACTAACTAAGCTGCTATGCCCCAAAACTTCAAATTCTTTAATACTTTGATCCAATTCATACCTAAAAATACAGAGCAGAAAGGAGCCATTGACTCCATCAGGCCCAACCGTCTCTTCCTGTAAGAAAGTGTTTGACATTTGGCTCTGGTGCTTTTAATTGCCCAGTGAAATATCAAAAACTTTGCAGGAAATTTTTAGAAGCCATCTCAACTACTATGGTTCTAGATTATTTGACAGGAAACAAATTTAATAAATAAATAAAGCATATGGCAAATTATGCCCTGTGGGCATGCATTATATAAACAACCCTCAATTAAGCTGCTGTGTAACTGCACAATCATAGCATCCCCAGATCTTATTTTACTGACATGTGACTACACCTAATTATTTGGTTTCAAAGGGATACAACAGTAAGTCACGTTTTTAGCATTTCTAGTTCTCACTGCTTTTCTCTGAAGCTGTCCCACACCCAGGAAAATTATCTGCTAAAAATAAATCAGTTGTACAGGCTACATACTTTAGAGAATATCCCACTGATGTTACATTATTAAATTGAAAGGTGATAAAAACTCCATAGTATTCAAGCTGGGCTGCAGCAGTAGGATTGATGGAAAACAGGGCCAATCCAGTAGGCCCTACAGAAATACTAGCTCTATAAGGCTGTTCCTTCCCTAAGCGATAGCAAGGTGGTAACTGAACTTGCTTTTCGTTCCCATTCATTTTTTTCCCCCTTCTTGGACATTGTTGGGCTTTTGCTTAGTATGTTGTGTGAACCTAAATACTGTAAAGAGTATGACATGGCTTATAACTTTGGATGTTATGTTATGAAGCAATTATGATTTATTTATACAGTATCCCAATCAATCAAGACTGTTTATTCAATAACTTATGGAAAGAAAGCAAAGTGAATTGGTTGTGTATGCACACACACACAGACACAGCCAGGAGTAGCTTCTGAAACAACTATGAAAGTCTTGCTAATGACATGGCAGGTTTAATTATTTAATAATTATTCACATTCCCACATACTGCAAAGGAACAATTTTAAATGCTTCAAAGCTCTACTTTTCACATCCTCCTGTGTCAAATCTGTTTCTTAATCCCAGTTAATAATCTACCAAAACCTACTACATTAATGCTATTATGTGGACAGGTCCAGTTAGTAGACATGGGAACAAGTAGTCTAGCCCATGGTTGTCCTGTTGAGTTCCACTAGTAGTCTAGCCCATGGCTGCCCTTGTATATCATCTATATGAAACAGCTGAGAGACTGATTTGGTGTCAGGTACCACTGATATAGGGAGCCATGGAGATGATCTTGGAGAAACCATCCAAAAGCCATTAAGGCAACAACAGGTGCAGAAGTATGCGTTAAGCCCAGCATTTTAGAAAGAGAATTGGACTGGCTCCCCCCATCCCCCAACTACCTTAGATATAAGAGAGAGGGAAGGGAAAACAGGCAGATCTGCAAGATTTCTATCAGCCCTATGAAGTAGACTAGGTCAGGAAACTGATTTCACAGTAAGACTGGAACTTATTATAGTAATAGAAACTTGAAGATTCCATTGGTCCCTACAATTGGTACACTGATATGACTGGATGGGACAAAACAGGCTGAAATTAAATCTCAGCATATAATCTCCATGACTGAGCTGTGCTCCATCCCTTATATGGTATTGCAAGCTAATTAACATTGCTGTTTTGTTTACTATTTGAAACTGACTGTCAGAAAGAAATTATCTACTAACCCAAGACTGCATGGTATCCTAAAAATAAATTTAAAAAAAGGCTTTACAACCACTTTATAACATGTTATATAGTAATTTTCTTTTGAGAAGGGAGGGAAAAGATTGATAAAAAGTTTTCCTTCAAATCGGTATTTATTATGATTGTTATCCAGCACAAAATGTTTTCCTTTAGTAAAGGGCCAAACATATGGTTTCCTTAGCTTCAGAACATGCCTATATAAGTATCAAAATTTCTTGTACATTTTCCCATTCAATGCATATTTTGAATAGACATAAGAATGACCAAATTTCTTCCGAGAACAAGATAGAAAAGACTTTTAAGCAATATGATCAACATTTTTGGAATTATTCTATTTTTCAGGCAGTTTTTTAAAGCTGTTATACTTATCAAATCTTACCCTTTAATATTAATGTATTTGCATTTTATTTTGTTGATTAGTTTGGTGTAATAAAATAAAATTTTATTATCAGCTCAGATTGACACTCTGTCCCCAGCCCGGTCATTCAGATCTTCTCATAATGCACCCATTGCTGCTGTAATCAAGTTCATCCACCATGCTGCTGGTCATCCTCTTCTACTATTTCCTTCCACCATTCCCACCACTACAGACTTCTCTATAAGTCCATATGATAATATGACCCCCGTCATTTGTGCCTCAAGTGAAAACTCCGATTAATATGTTCTATAATCCGTTAGTTTTGTTTTGTTTTTGATTTTTTGTCTTAATATCAATAGCATACAAGAACATGCACTAGATGCATGTATACATGCGAGAGCTCAACAAATCACCCCAAGCCAACATGGAAACCTGCAGTTTCAGATACTGCCTAAAGCTTCACATCGGTATAATACAAGTGCATGCAGACTGCACATATGCACATACAGACACCTTATCTCAACCAACAAATCCAACTGTCACAGAAATCTTTGCAGTTTTAAATACACTCTGAAAATCAGAATAAATAGGATATAAGAAGACAAAAAAGAAACCACAGAGTAGAAACACATCGAATCAGGATAGTTGTAATAGTGGACTTTGCATTTACAACTTATAACCTCAGTAGCATTAGAGGTTGATTATTCAATTGCAGCATTTCCGATCTTCTCAACAACAGAGATGAATCCACAATGCTTCTTCAGCTCAGACTAGCCATCTTTTTAAGTAATTGCTACTTTTCCTCAGAATTCTACTCATCATGCTATCATGCAGCCTAAATAAATAGTAGCAAAGTCATAACTGCTGAATTAAAAAAAAATTAACTCTATCACAAGACCTAAAAAAGTCCATTATGATGCTCTGAATCTCCTGGAATATATTAAGCAGTGACATTTGAAATGACCAAGTTTTTTATCTATTGATACTTATTTTACAACATTTTGAGGCTACTCCATTACCAATAGAGTGGTAAACACTAAAACAGAAACCATACGATTAAAACAAAATAAGAAATGCAATAGGATTCCTATGAAAACTATTTTTAAAAAATCATTGTACAAAACATACATTTTCATGCTTGTTTATAATACTTGAAACAGCCATCTCAAGCTGTTTTAAATTGGAAGTTTGTGAACACCCCTAATATATATTTATAAATAATCTGTCTTCTTCAAAACACATCTTTAATCATCTAAGGACCTCTTCTCCAACCTAGTTCCAGTAATTCTCTTTGGCCATGTGGGTTTGGAATTACTGCACTCATAGCACCAAGTTGTGCTTTAGCCTATGTGAACTACAAAGTCTCTAACTACAAATTAGCTACTTAAAAACTATTTCCATTGGCCATATTGTGACTGTGAAACTTTCTTGGAAATATTTGGCAATATTTTTAGAATGGCTATTTGGATTATTTTATTTGAATAAGGATATACTATTTTAAATTTGTTTTGCTTTTTTCATAGTACTTTATGAATACTTAAAGAGAGACTATACAGACATTTTTTATTCATTAATGGTTCTAACTTATACCTTTGAATGCTGTCTAAGGTGATATGGGGTAAACTTTGAAGATTTGATCAGAGCCAAAAGTATATCATAAATGAAGTATTTTGGTTAATGTCTAACACTGTCAGAAGTACAAAAGTATGTGCATTGGAAGAAAATTAAGACAAATATTTTTAGATGTTTGCTTAGACTCACCCATCATATTATATAAACTCTGTGGTGCAAACTGTCTTGGCATTTTCTGTATTGCCTCTTTGTAAACTAGAAGGGCATCCTATGACAAAGTGTTGAGAAACATACCATTACAACAGCATCAAATTCAGAAGCATGAACACAAAAATTTAATGTTATAAAATATTGTAAAATTGAAAATGCCTTTTTAATTAATCATAACTGGAGACTGGCATTTAATAAAATGAACAATGATGAGTCTCATGACACCTTCAAATTGATTTCTGTATAAATATATGCAAAAATAAATGTGTTGGTCTCTAAGGTAGTACCACACTCCGCAGTTTGTGCTGCAAGGGATTAACATGGATTAATTTCAATCTATGCAAAATAATTATACAGTGAGAGATGAATCTTCTCAATGTAAAACAGAATAACTTCCAATAGTCAAAATAGTCGCCACTTGAGGGTGGGAAAAGAAAATATCTTAGAATTTCCTAAAACACATTTTGATGTTATAAGACTGTAATAATCACAATGATACTTTTTTATCTACTTTTCCATTTTCATATATATTCGTTCAGAAAGGATCATTTGCTAATGAACAACTACTATTGTACCATATAATATTCATGATTCCCCAGTAAAGTAGTTTATAAAGTATAGCTACTACCATCCCAATAGTCTACCATCCTATCAGTCAACAGACTGAGTGTTAACCTAGAAAAAGACATAAATTGTTAGATTATAAATGTATAAGAAACAACTTGTCAGAAATCTTGCCTTCTTTTCTCTTATGAAATATACATAATAATACCCTATGAAGATTTGCCTTTAACACTATGAAATAATATTTAATAATAATAATAATTTATTTTTTATTTTTATCTATTTATTATTACATTTGTATGCCACCCAACTCCCAGCGACTCTGTGCAGTTAATAGCTACTTCTAGTAGTGGAGTGTGTGTGTGTGTGTGTGTGTGTGTGTGTGTGTATCTATATTACAGATGGTTGCTATTTTACTGTAAAATCTTACCTCATACTGTCCCTGTTCATGGTAAAGTTTCCCCAAATTATAAAGGCAGCTGGTAACAGAGCTCTTATGAGCATGAGGATCCTTTAAGTTTTCATCAGGAATCTCTGAACACTTCAAAAATGTCTTCTTGGCTTCCTCAGCCTTGCCTTGATTCATTAAAATTATGCCAGTATTTAAATAGGCAGCTGAAAAAAAATAAGGGGAAATGTAGCTATTACATATTCATATATGATCCCCTTATACTTGAAGTTATTTAAAGCCAGAAAAATTAGATAGTTACAGGATGACAGTGTCTTCAAATCTAGATTGGCCCTTCATTTTTTAACCTTGTTATGATTGAATTATCTTTCATCAAAGCCATAGATTATCCATTCTAATTCTACAGCAATCAAGACTTCCATTATAAGATAGTGCTACCTTTAATAACTACCATAGGAAATAGATTATTAATTAAACAAAGAAAAAGTGAATTTCATCACATCAACACATTAAAACTGGAATTTCATTAGAATTAATTGGAAAGTCAACCAAGGTGATTTTCTCTCTAATGTGGAATGCTTCTTTAGAACAATTTTGCCATAATCCAGTCATATAAGGTGGTAAAGTACCCCAATTCAAGACATTTGGGGGTCTAACATGATTCAGTAGAAACAATAACTACTCTCCAAGTGAACAAGGTAATCTTGTAGCTTTTTAAAGTAATTTTTATTAAAGATTATATAAAACAGATATAACTAATACAAAAATCAAATACAAAAATAGATTTAAAATATATATATAAGACACTGCAAAGAAAAAAAAACACCCCCCAAAAAAAGTAGTAAGAAGAAACTTTGTAAAGATTAACAGACATAACTAGAATCATAAGCATTTTGTCCCCCTTCCATTTATACGTTAGCCCCTTAATCCCTCTATTAATAATCAAAATCTCATCCCAATTGACAATTAAACATTACAAATAAATAAAAAAATATAAACCACTAATCATTACCTGAAGTAGCAACCCATTATTAAACCCACTTAACAATTAAATATTAAAAAAAATTAAACCCAAAAAACTACTAAAAATTACCAGAAATAATAATCCCTTATTCATATACCAAAAATAGTAACATAGATATTACAAACTAGTCCATTACATTCAACTGGACATTCCAAAAGAGTTAACCAGTCAAAGTAACCATTAAGCATCACCAAAATAACAACCCATAACTTAACCATAATCAATTAACTAGTTTCATATTTTTTCTTCTTCCTTCCATCAATCATTGAATCCCACTGATAAAGTTCTAACATCTGTCTTCTTCTATTATTCTCTCTTCTCTCAAAATCCTTGTCATCTTTATCAAAGTCCATTTGTATTTTCAATGTAACCACTCCTATGAGTCTCTTATATTCCAATTTAAATGGGTAATCCACATCCCTCTTTTGGTATATTATTTGTATATCTTTTTTAATTTTCAAATGATCATTCAATTCCATTTATAAATCCAATATTTCTATCTCTTTCTTATAGGTTATAATTTTTAAATCCACTTTAAAATCCATTTCAGTTATTTTCCAAGGAACTTGATTCTCTTCAGTAGCAAATTTTGGTTTTAATATAGAGTTAAATATTCCTAGGATTTCTTGAGCCAATTGGCCATCTGGTGCTCTCTAGTGATTAACCTTCAAGGCTTTGTTATCAGGTCAAAATGTAAACATAAAATTCTTTCCCACACGAGAGGATCTTTTTAATTAACTTCCAAGTCTTTCTTTAAATCAATTTCATCCAAATCCTTAGCATTTAAAAACTTTCGAAAGAACAACACTATAATTCCCCTTTTGTTATATATTACAAAAAATAAAGATCTTACAAGCTGGAAACACATAATTTTCTTTCTTTTTAAATGGATTAAAGAGATCTCACTCAGTGAATGTCCAGCTTGCAGATTTGAAGGTTTTTCAATCTTAATGGAACAGTCAGAAAAAAAAAATAACTCCAAGGTGATTAAAAAGATGAGGTTTGAACAAACTTTAAGTCCTTAAAAAGGCTACATTAATGGCTCAGAGCATGATGAAACCCACGACTTCCAGCTGATCGCAAGTGGCTGCAAAAGCAATAGTTTCTGCTGCCGACTTACCCCCCCCCCAAAAAAACCCAAACAGCTATCCAGAATGCATGAGGGGTAATCTCAAGATCTTTCTTTTACCCAGAGAGAATTATGGGCAGTCTGGAACCCACATCCAGCTGCCTTTTGGCCGCAATGTCTCCCACAAAGCGCAGGTGTCAGTTCTCCAGCCTCACCGGAAGTGGTAATCTTGTAGTAGTTAAAGCATTTTGGATCTGAGCTGAGGGGAGAATGCAGAACTGACAAGTTACTTTATTGTCTGAGTATGACATCTTTAGCTCTCTCTTTCTAGAGAAGGAAATGTTAGACTCATCAATTTTCATTTAAACATGAACAAGAACCAATTAAAGTCAGTTAAGTACTATAGTGATCTTTCAAAAGTCACAGGCTTTAACTTTTCAAAGAGAATGTTGGGAGACTCCTCATTCATTCATGGGTCTTTCAAACATCAGAAGATTCTGCATATAAGTATACACATACAAGGCCTTGACACAACATGTAACATGACTGTTCTATTTCTCTACACCTTGGTTTCACCATCTGTTTGTTCTATTATAATCTAATATCCTGGTTTAGCTACTGACCTTGTCATTAAAAGGTTGGTAATCAGATGAAGAAAATAACAGGTTCCTTTTATCAAACTTCAGGCTTGAAGGAGTCAACCCTTAAGTGCTTCTTAAACTTTCCTCCTCAGGGTAATCTACACCAGACTCCATCTGATTTGAATACCTGCTTTCAGAGATCTACCCCAAAAGCTCATTTCTGTCACTGCCATAAATTTGAATGAGACAACTTCTATATCTTTAGGCATATTTCAGCTTCCTTTGCCTCAAATCAAAATCAATCATGTTACTGTGGCATCTAAGGCAGAAAACCTTACTAGCACATATTTTTCTAACAGCCCTTTGATAACTTCCCAGGTCAGCTACCTTACCATAGTACAGATTCTTCACTCTGCATTATGGTAACGATGGCCCAGGTCTTATCAAATATATTGGAACAAACCATGCAGAAACTTCTGCTCACATACAACAGAATTAAATACAGCTTACAGCTTTTCCATCTAATAGCTTTATTTATAATACAACACAAATGGGAAAGAACAGTGTATGCAACTTTACTTACAGGCTAAAGTAGGTCTGCTTCCAATAGCCAATTTATAGTAATGCAGTGCTTCTGAAAACCTGTTGTTCTCCTGCAATAGTAATCCCCTGCATTTAGAAGAGACATGGAGAAGAAAAAAAAGATAATTTCTAAGAATAAAAGTTTAATTATGAAAACAAAGTATCAAGAAACATATTTATAAACAATGTACTTTACGAAGAGAATTTCATCAAGGAAGGAAGGAAGGAAGGAAGGAAGGAAGGAAGGAAGGAAGGAAGGAAGGAAGGAAGGAAGGAAGGAAGGAAGGAAGGAAGGAAGGAAGGAAGGAAGGAAGGAAGGAAGGAAGGAAGGAAGGAAATAGTAGACAAATTGCTACAGATTTTGCTATATAACTTTTTAAATAAGAAGCAAGGATCATTTTGAAAGAAAGAAAAATGAACAAGAATCATTTTTGTGCTCCAGAAGTAGACAGATTATGCTGTTGCAGAGTTCTACTTCCTTGAAAAGGATTTGGAAAAGGGTCCTCTTTTTCTTTTGCCAAGAGAAAAAAGGAATAATAACATTCTTCATTCATTGTATTTTATTAATGAAATGTTATAGGAAGGAAGGAGGGAGGGAAGAGAAAGAGAAAGATTTAACAAGGAAAAAGTTCACTGGTTCAAGCAAGTAAAAATGGTTGACATATTGTTTCTTTGTTTGAAGTTTATTTACAGTCCAAGACCAAACTTTAAAATATATCAAATACAGGAGATAAAATACATATTTTTAAAAAAGAAAAGTGTAAGATCAGGCTGAAGCAGTAAGTAATGTGAAGAAAGTATCATATGGCTTTTATAAGCTATAGCTATTGATAAAAAATTTGCAAACTTCTTGGAGATATCTGAAAACTGTTTCAAAGGACATTGGTCACCTCATGGTCATAGAAGGAACCAGGTTTTCTAACAGTAGATAGTATAAGATCTGCATACCACTGTGTATAAAGTATACACAATGTATAAATAATTAATTTTAATAATGCATTATTTTTGTTACTCAAGTGTGATTTTCATAAAGGAGGACGGTATATCTGCCTGTAGTCACCCAAATGGGTAACATATTGATTCCATCCAGGAGGAAAAATCTACTGTGTAGGGCATGTAAAATGTAAAAAAACAAAAACAAAACAAAACAAAAAAGCTAAGGATAATCCAAAAGGAAGGGAAGATTGCACTGAGAAAGATTGGCTCTATCAGATTGGAAGTCATGGTCCCAAATATTCTGCTTTATTTCGCCAGTTTCATCAAAGCAAGAGTGGATGCTGTGTCAATGAAATCAGCATAAAGGGTTCTTTCTGGTGGGTTAGGGTACTTCTCAGCCAAATGATGTTGAATTATACACTGTATAATTATACAATTATAAATTGACAAGTGCTATAAGAGGCTACTAAAGAAGAAGAAACAAAACCTCTTCTAGAGAACTGGACTAAGTTACACCAGGCTGTGATATGCAAATCACCTAGTACTTCTATTTCTAGCAGTATTCAACCATACAAATAGCAGTAGCTTAATTGCCATCGAGATTTGGGATGGTGACTTCCATGGTTTATTTAAAGCACCCCTATATCCTGACCCATGTACTCTGCCAGCAGATGATTCCATTCCTGAATGGCCCCCAGTTTTACCCTGGCAGATCCATAGTTCAACTGAAAAATAGTAAAATCAGAGTAAAGATCTAATCTTACCAGAATTTCTAAAACTAAATTCTGCCTGATGGGCATCTTTTCTAGCCTCACTTTTCACTGCTATAAACAATTCTTTTTGTAAACCAATTAAACTGGCTTACTTCTATCCCCTTCCCAATCCACAAAAAAAGTTGATAAGTCTGATTCTGCTAATTATTAACCAATTAATGACCTACCTATAATTAGCAAACTATAGACTAGATGCCTGTGTTATAAACTACTGGATTGGATGCAATCAAAGAACATTCTGGTTGCTGAGCAGATTGGATTCAGGTCTAAATATTCAACAAAGGGCCAATGTGTAATTTGACATCATTTGGCTGAGAAATACCCTAGCCCACCAAAAAGAACATTTTATGTTGTTTTCATTGACTTAAAGGCAGCCTTTGATTGAATACCACATAGTAGACTTTGGAAGAAACTACCTACCACATTCACTGATTCATGCCTCCTTAAACTATTAAACTATTAAAAGATAATAGCATTGCATCATGGCACAACCACTCAAGTAAAGGGCAACTGCAACGGCGATTTAACCAAACTTATCCATACTCAAAAGGGTGCAAAACAAGAATGTATTCTTGCCCCACTGTTGTATACATGTATATATTAAGGATATAGTTGACATCTTTGCTAAGCCAGAACTTCATTCATTCACGGCCCAATCCCTATTCTCTTATATGATGATGATGTGGCTATTCTAACTGTAACTCATGTGGGTATGTACCTTGTCATTCTATTGCTCCAGGGAACACTTTGAAATTAATTACTCTAAAACAAAGGTTTTAGTATTTTCAAGAAAGTGCTTTGAGTCTCCATTAAGCTGGAAGATCAACCGAAAACTCACTGAGCAGATTAAAACTTTCAGGTATCTACGTGTTCATTTTCAATCTTCCATTTACTGGACCACTCAAGTGAGTGAACCTAATATAAGAGCCCAAAGAGCATCCCTTGTAATGATCAAATATGCAAGTCAACATGGCAACAACTACATCTCAGCAGCAATTAAGTTATTTAAAGCCAAAGTTCCAGGTCTGATGCTATATAGTACCCAGCTGTGCATCTACAAGAACACCTCAAGACTCAAAAGTATCCAATCAACATTTCTAAAATCTATAATGTGTGCCCTCCATTTGACCCGTAATGTTCTCATAAGATTAGAATTAGGCTGCATCTCCTTTGGGGCTCATCTGATTTTGTTGCCTTTGATTCTAGTCCTCAAATCCTTTGCATAATGTTCTTGGTTCACCTTATCCTGTTAGATAGATTCATTTCTTCTTTATGAAGACAAATAAATTATGATTTGGCATATTGTGGCTTTGCTCCTGACATATTGTAAACATTTCATTATAACACTACTAATTTACTGATAATTTACTTCTTTACCTAGACAGAGTTTCGCCTTTGTATTTTCAGTTTTGTGTGCTATTCTCTCATGCAAATTATAAAGTTGTGTAAAATAGCACTGACACAGTTGATGAAAAGTTATTAATCATAAACCCATTTATTTTTCAAGATATTACTTTCTCTTGCAACCCAAATTCCAATGTCCCAAACTGTTTAACATCTTCAAAATGCCAAAACAATACTAGTATTTTAGGGGGGGGGAAATCACTCATAGATGTAATTGATGTAATTTATTATTTCCCTGAAGCAAGTCCCCCAAAATAAATATACACTAATTGCCTTGAGATGAAAAACCAAAATGATTTAGTTAAGGTAATGATGCTATAGGTTTTATTTATTGTCAACCATTTGCTTTGAGGGTAAACTGGCAGCTCATTAAAAATGTGATCCACGATTATATAACACACACTGGTGCTCAAACGTTTGTGAACCCTTTTGAAATTTCAATATTTCTGCATAAATATGACCTAAAATATGATCTGTTCTCCACACAAGTCCTAAAACTAGATAAACAGAACCCAATTAAATAAATGAGTCAAAAACATATTTGTTCCTTTATTCATTGAGGAAAATGATTCAAAGCTACATATTTGTGCATGGGAAAAGTATGTGAACTTCTGGGATTCTCAGTTCATTTGAAGAGAATATTAGAATCAGATGTTTTAATCAATGGGATGTGTGAATGTGGGAGGTCCTGCCTTATTTAAGGAACAGAATTCTGGTTTGTCACCATCAAAGTCTGATCTTCATAGCACTGTTATGTGGAAGTGTGTCATGGCTCAAACAAAGGAGATTTCTGAGAACCACCGAAAAACAATGTTATGCTCAGCATGCTGGGAAAGGTTACAAAATGATTTCCAGTGAGTTTGGATTCCACCAGTCCACTGTCAGGCAGATTGTGTACAAATAGAGGCAATCCTACACCATTGTTAGCTTCCCCGGGAGTGATAGACCAACCAAGATCATACCAAGAGCAAGGCAGGTAATATTCCAGGATGTCTCAAAGAACCCCAGGGTAATGTCCAAGGAACTAAAGGCCTTGCTTGCATTGGTGAATGTCAGTGTTCATGAGAACACCAAATAACAATGATGTGCATGGCAGGGTTGCAAGGAAAAAGCCAGTACTCTCTGAAAAGTACACTGCTGCCAATTTACAGTTTGCAGACGACCACGTGGATGAGCCAGAATGCTACTGGAAAAATGTTCTCTGGATGGATGAGACTAAAATAGAGCTTTCTGACTTGAATGAAAAGCATTATGTTTGGCAAAAGGCAAACCACTGCATTCCAGCATAAGAATCTTATCCCATGTGTGAAACATGGTGGTGGCAGTATCACCATTTGGACCTACTTTGCTGCCTCTGGACCAGGATGGCTTGCCATCATTGATGCAACTATGAATTCTGAATTGTACCAGCAAATTCTACTGGAAAATGTCAGGGTATCTGTCTATGAACTGAAGCTCAAGAGAAAGTGGGTCATGCAGCAAAACAATACCCCCAATACACAAGTTGTATGACCAAAGAATGGTTAAAGCAAAAAAAAGTTAATGTTTTGGAATGGCCAAGTTAAGATCCTGATCGTAATCCTAAAGAAATGTTGCAGAAGGACCTGAAGCAGGCAGTTCATGGGAGGAAGCCCACCAACATCCCTGAGTTAAAGCTGTTCTTTAAAGAGGAATGGGCTAAAATTCTTTCAAGCCAGTGTGTAGAATTGATCGACAGTTATTGGAAACCTTTAGCTGCAGATACTGCTGCCCAAGGGGGGCACACCAGTTACTGAAAGCTAAGGTTCATATACTTTTGCCACACACAAATATGTAGCTTTGGATCATTTTCCTCAATGAATAAATGAACAAGTATAATGCTTTTGACGTATTTAATTGGGTTCTCTTCATTTAGTTTTAGGACTTATATGGAGAATAGATCACATTTTAGATTTATGCAAAAATATTGAAATTCAAAAGGGTTCATAAACTTTTAAGCACCATTGTATATCCCAATGATTAAGACTAACGTACTTACAGCAGCAACAGGGAATGGACAACTTTCTACTATATAGGTCATTTGCTGACACGTTGCGGAAATGACCTATAGGATCAGTTTCAGGCCCTACCCATAGTTCAAGGAATAATTTATCTTCTGAGAGCCCATATTATGTCTTTGCACTGAATGCTAGCGCTCCCCTTTCAGTCACATTTCAGTTTATTTGAGTTAGCATAGCCAATTAGTTAATCATAGTGATCTAAATAATAATAGAGGAAATTAGAACTGCTGCCTTCTCTAGTAATAAGTCACTAGAATGGTTCAGGGTTAAGTGAAAGCTTAAAGTCAGTAATAGAGGCAGAAAACTTTGGCTAGATGAAAGACAGAAAATGAAATAATAGTGGGAACAAACTGACTATTGTAATTTTTGAAAAAAAAAGATGAGTGATACAGATCCACAAGATTTGCTTTCCACAAACAGAGTGAAAAGAATCACATTTTTGCAGCCACTTGTATAAAATATCAGATTGATAAGCAGAAGTTGAACTCTGGTCATTGTGCATATGGGTAATATTTTGTACATCCACTCACAGAGAAACAGTATCTATATCTATACCGAGATATAGATATATTACATAAATTTTCTTAGATACTTCAGTTTCCTCAAGCTATGTACTTAAATTCTAATCTCATATTCTAAAATGTACAAATATTTGTACAGGCAAAATATTTGTAGATTAAACTTTGCTCTAGAAATACCCCAAATATTCAGGTATAAGCCCAATCCATTTTGTTCCTGGGGGCAGATACATGATCTACCAGCAATCATGATGCATTTTGCTTTGCTTGAAATGTAATCCTCCAGAAAAATCTAGCCAAGACTGTGATACTTCACTAAGCCTAGATCAAAATTTCATTAACTTCACAAAACTAGGTTGACTGAACCTTGGGAAGAGTTGTACAAAGGGCTTTTCCATATGTGGCCCAGACTTCTATGTGATAAGCTGCTGCCTATATCAGCTACTGTCCTGACTGAATGCTGGCAGTCATGGAATGCCTGGCCCAGCAAAAGTCATTACTCAGCTGATTGTTCTTAAATTCAGCTACTTTACTCTGATGATAATCTGAGCTATCAATCAAGTTTCCTAGCTCAATTGACAATGTGCCAGTGGCAGCAGCTATAAGAAGAAATGTATGGCAGAGGTACTCTGATTTTCAGCTCTACAATTTAGCTTTGGAGGATCTAGAGATCCAGCTGATGATACTGGCAGGAGCTTGAAGTTTTCAACAGCTTATGTGAACTTTCTACTAATATGGGTGATGTGGGGCAGGTAGACTCTAGCAATAGTGCAGGAAGCTCCACTGAAATGATTAGTCTACTAGCTGTGACAAGTGTGATTCGCAATAGGACCAGGCCCATTGATGATATTCTGTACAGTTCAGAATTCTATTGTGTAAAGGCTACTGTACTACTACTACTGGAAGAGATTGGCTTGTCAACTAATTATGCTTTTAAAATGCTATTATTTGTTAATTCTGATGGACAATCAAATTAATATGCTCTTAATCAGGGAATGGACATTTAAAATTTGTAGCTAACTTTTTTATCCATAATAATTGCATAGACTGATATAAAGCAATGATAGTTTATTTCAGATACAGAATCATATCAGAATTAGGATACTGAAGAAAGCAAAAACAATGAATCATTTTTCATTTGTTCCATAATATGTGTTTAGAATTATTCTTTGATATCATATTCACTTTAAAAATCGATTTCTTTTTGAAAGGCTCTATTGCTAGGAATGTTAGATAAATTGCTTTCCCATATTGAAACAATTAAGTTTTGCTTTTGAAACATTCAGTATAATGCATTGTTTTATATTATTATTATATTCACTTCTTTTTAATATTCTATTCTCTTCATTAGCAGAATAAATGTTTTGCTTTTATTAGCAGCTTCTATTTTTCCCTTCTTTTCCAGAATACAAATATTTTACAACTGTTTCACGTGTTTGGGATGACGCTGTGAGTGCATGTCACTCTTCTCTCTCCTGATTAAAGTATTTTCAAACTCCTGAATTATCAGACTGTGTAGATAAAGACTTTGATCATTGGTAAATAAAACTTTTTATTACATATTATCTTGTTTTTAATGGGATATTGGGATGGCAACTAGACCCAAATGTTCAACAGCTGGCTTAATTTCAACTGCGCCACTAACTGCCAAGCCAGGCAAGATGGCGGAAGAAGATTCATCTACTAACTTGTTAAAATAGATCCTGCCTCAGGTACAACTCTTGAAGCTGATCCAACAAGGTCTGGCAGAGCTCAAATGTGATTTAAAACTGATGCAGGAAAAAATGGCTCGTTATCAGGATTGGCTAATGCCCACAAGACAATTACTGAAGCCACTCATAATATTTTGGATAAACAAATTACTTAGAGTCACAATCGCATAGGAAAAATCTAGAATTGAGAATCCTCCAAGTCAATCAAACCTGGCTGAATTTATGGAGGATTTTTTTTTCAGAAAGCTCCTTCCTTTGGGAATGGATTTTCCAGTCAAGATTTAATCACGTGATTAAAGTTCCTTTAATGAGAAGGAAGACTGGAACTAGTTCCAGTATTATTATTGTGCAATTCCTCTGTATTACTACAAGAGATGAGATTTTACATATATTTCACTGCAGTGCCTCCAGAAAATCAAAGATGTGGACATAGATGAAGATGAAATTATGGTCTCATTTGATGTCACAGCACTCTTCACGTCCATAAACCCAGAACTAGCGAAAGAATCCATATCAGCTGTACTACACAACACACCCGACTTAACCAAATACATCCAGATCGAAATACCCAGAATCATGGACCTCATAACCTCTGCCTCACCACCTATTTTCAATTCAATGGACAAATATACCAACAAATCAGAGGCACACCCATGGGATCACCACTCTCAGGACTCAAAGCAGAGATTGTAATGCAATGCCTAGAAACTATAGCACTGCCCCGCATACAGCCTAAAATATGGATCCGGTATGTAGATGACACATTTGTTATAATAAAAAAGAAACAACTAGAGAAGACACATGAAACCATTAACAACATCTTCAAAGGAATAAAATTCACCAGAGAAGAAGAAAACAACAACACACTACCCTTCCTGGATATCCTCATCAGCAGAGGAAACAACAGGAAATTAGAAACCCAAGTTTATCGGAAGACAACCCACACCAATCAAGTACTCCACTACCAAAGCAACAACCTGACCTCCCACAAGAGGAGCTGTGTAAGAGCATTATTCAAGCGAGCTCAAACACATTGCAGCAACCCAGAACAGCAGAAAAAGGAAAAAGACCACCTATACAACATCTTCCAACAAAATGGATACCCACGTAATTTTATCAAAAAGTGCCTGACCACTCAACCTACAACACAACCCACACAAGCCATGAAAAGGATCACACTGCCATACATCAGAAACATCTCAGAAACCACCAACAGATTATTACAACCATAGTGCATCTCTGTAGCACACAAACCAACAAAATCACTCCAAAATATCCTAAGTAAACCAAAAGACCCAGTTGCCCAAGAAGAAAAAACAGGAGTCATCTACAACATACAGTGTAAGGACTGTAACAAACACTACGTAGGACAAACAGGCTGAAGACTAGCAGAACGCATCCATGAGCACCAACTAGCAGTCAGAAGACATGATGAAAATTCCTTAATTGCACAACACATGGACAGACTCAACCACAGTTTTAACTGGGAAACTGTCAGCATTTTAGACCAAGCCAAATCCAAATATGCAAGAGAATTCTTGGAAGCCTGGTATACAGACAAGGCAGCAATTAACAGACACACAGAGATAAACAGCATCTACATACTATTCAAAAGAGACAAAAGACCAGAAGATCGCTTCATGGCATTCAATCACCAGCAATCATCTCCAGCAATCATCACCCAGATAAGCAAAGGTCACCATCAGGCACACAATCAAGCAGTCAACATATACTGATTAATGAACTACCAGAAGAGCAAAACAGAACCCCCACCCCCACCAGTACTGGCAAAGCAGGCCACAGCAGATAAATAGAGAGCAAACCTCATCCCATTTTAGCATGAAGACGTTACCTAGCTGGGTAATGAAACGTTTGCAAGAAAAGAACCAAGCTCAGAGAACCCCAAGGACTCCAAAGTCTCCTTTGAAGTGGGGTTCTAACCAAAGTACGATATCAATTTATCCTGACTGCACTAAAGAAGTTTCTGAAAAGAGAAGGTTGTTTACAAAAACAAGAAGTCTTGCCAGATCAATACAACACCAATATTTCATGCGTTTTCCAGCTACATTCTGCATTCAGATTCACAGATTAATAACCTTTTGAATGTAGAGACCTTTATCTTATCTTTAAAATCTGCTGATGGACAAGCCTGATTGTGTTTCATTCCATGGAATCTGTTGCAGAAGTTTGAGTCTGCCTACAGCTCTGCTGTAAAAGCCTTATTTTAATCTTCCATACTTGCATTTTTTTTCCTGTACTCTTTTTTGTTTATGTTATGGTTAATTCCAAGATAGAAAGTCTGGGCATACTGTCAACTCTACTGTTTAAGACATAGTATACATGCTCAATTTGTAATGTTTGAAACTGCTTTGTATTTTTATTTGTAAGAAGAGAGATGAAACCACCGTGTTATCCTATGTGAGGAGTCATCAGTCTCTTTGATTTTATTTTTTTTCATATTTCTTTTAAATCTCTTTAATGTTGTTACCTGTTGTTTAATTTTTATGCACAGAATCACATTTTTCTTTTTTTGTAAGTATAGATTATATATGTATGTGTCTATGTATGTATTTGAACAGTATTTGAATGCTAAATTGAGTATTTATGAAGGTTCTACATCTGTGAGCAATATTAGAAAATATGATAAATATTTAAACACAGAAAAGTTAATTATTAGATATTTGTTAAATGGTACAAGTCATAAAATGAATTGGTATGGGGAGAATATTGATAAGTGGGCCAAAATAACATTAATGAAGGAAGTTAGTCTTAAGGTAAAAGGGTTGTGAGAATCTAAGAAACAAAATATAATCTTAGCATATTTAAAATTGTTAAGGGCAGATGTTGTTTTTCTATAGGAGGCTCATATAATGGAATAGGATAAATCTCTGTTAACAGCGGTTTCACCAGCTATTTAAAATCTGTATAGATGCAAAATGAAAAGCAGATGCAAGAAAGAATACTGAATTCTAGTAAATAATTAAATCTTTGTTTAATATTGTTTTGTAAACTTTATTGCAGCACTGTGATGCCCATAACCCATATATTCTCAATCAGCAAAATGGGGGTGGAGGTGGAAGAGTAACATCTTCAGAAAGTAAAATTTCATATCTATCTTTCATGTCCTATACCTTTTCTGATGCATCCAAAGTATAAAGCGTAGACTTCTTCAGTTTTTTTAATATACTGCAAAAGAGAAATATTTAAGGGAATATTTATATAAATCTCTCTCTGTAGGGACACACATATATGTACTGTGTGTGTGTGTGTGTTTTCAAAGGCATAAACGTATATTCATATGCAACAATCATATATACATATATATGCAACACATATATGCACAACAGAGAGTCATTAAAGCTAACTTTGGTGGTGCTGCTAATTAGTTTGCAAGAAGATACTGTCAATCTCTTTAATTCTCTTCCCTCATGTACATGAATGCAACTGCAGTGTCCTAAACTGCTGCTGGGATAGTTGCAAATGTAATCTCTCCTACAGAAGTCATGCTTGGATGATCATACCTTGTCTTATTAGTACAGCCCTTTTGTATCTGCAGGAAGACTATTTCTATGACCTACAAAGCAGACAATCTAATTAAATTCGAACCATAAACTGATGTTTGCTGTATGACTACCATAAAACACTGTGTTACAGCCCACTTGTCGTGAATCTGATAACCACAGCTTTCTGGTTGCATGAAATTTAAAACAAAAATTAATTAGGTATGAATATAGCAATCTCTGTGTATAGACATAAAGTTCATGCAAAAGCTTAAAATCGCTGGGCATCTATAATAAACAAATAAAATGCTATTCTCTCTCCCTCTGTGTGTGTGTGTGTGTGTGTAGTTTTACACAAACATTTTAATAAAGTGATGACCATATTTGATTATAATTATCTATACAAAGTCTAAATCTATAAGCATCTTGTTCAGAAGTTGCAAGTAACATCAGGTCTTCAGTCCATTAAGTAATTGGAATTGTAAATTTATCTTTCTAATGTTGAATAACAAGTCTCTTAACAATAAGAATGGCACAGAGAATCCATTTCCTTTGTCCAGCTGTCAAATTCCATGTGGTAGGTATGTAAATCAAAAGAAGGTAGCTAGCAAAAGTATTAAAACCTATCCCAAAGTTAAATTAATATATGTATGACTTCCGAGAACATTGTAATTCTGACATTGCAAAAATATGTGTTTGAAACATTGCAAAAATATGCAATTCTCACTCAATCTCCAACAGCATGATGAATTATTCATTTCTTTTCTGAACAAATGCGATGGATTATAACTTTTTTTTTTTTTTTACTGAATAAGCTATAGTGTAAGATTTAAATTTTTGATACAGACATAAAGGCAGTCTCCTATTGTTTAAATAAAATGGGAATATCTAGTTCTGTATTCCATTCAGTCTTTACAATCTGCATATTGAATTGATTTATTGGCAACAAGCATTTATAAAAATTAATTGTGTTATTTTAATCTCATAAGATTTGGTAATCACTTTAATAATTTAGGTGTTACTGAAGCTGAAATTGGTGCTGCTCCAATTGAGATGTCAATAGATATTATTGTAAATATTGCCAGTGGGTGGCAAAATAAAATTATATTTCTCCTTTAACATAGGAAATGATAAAAATTGATCAATATTACAGTAATTGGTCTAAAGTAAAAATATAAGCAACCGTATATAAGTTTTTTTTTTTAAAAAAATCAAATTTAAAGTATGGATTGCCCCATAACATTGATTTACTATGGGGGAAAAGGACCAAAATGCAATTTTCAAGAAATAGTATGCTACAGTGTTCAAATCAACATATGCAATAGTGACAGAAGTTGTACCTAATGTATTGTACAAACAGTGCAATTAATTAAAATTGTTATGCATTCATATTCCAAAAAGGCCTGGGAAGGAGAATTTATACTGTGTGAAGCCATCCCAAATGTGGTACTAGACAGAAGATGTGCACATGGTATAATTCAAAAACCAAAAACCTGAATATGTGAGATGGGAAGCTATATAAATACAATCAATCAATCAATCAATCAATCCCAACAGAAGAGAATATATGTAGCTCAGGGTTGGACTGTGGAGTCCTTGGGTTCTCTGAGTTTGTTTTCTTGCAAATGTTTCATTACCTGGCTAAGTAACATCTTCAGTGCACTGAAAATATTACCTAGCCAGGTAACAAAACATTTGCAAATAAATAAAATTAACTGCAACTGCATCTTTCCCAAAGATATCTGCAGAACTGAAAAATCCAATAACATTTTACTGAACAATGTATTACGTTTTTTAAATGTTTGCGTGTGTAAATTCCATGCAAAATATAAAGTATCCTAGGAACTGCATAAATTTAGAGAGTGTTTGCCTAAAGATAAGATTTAAAGATTCCCATCTATCAATATCCAAAGAAACCTCTCTCTATATCTTATTTCTACTTAAAGTAATTATTAAATATCACATGGAATAACGATACCTATATAATTAGTAAATTGAGTTTATATACATAAAAGATAATTAATGTATTAATAAATAAATGTTTGCCTACTGGCATCAATTATGAATTGGAGCAATCAAATGAGTATGCCACAGTGCATTAAAAAGTATATCAAGGCCAGAATCAAAGTAGGTAGTTCAGAAAGGTATGCTAATTTATATTCTAATGAGTTGTGAGAAAAATAAATATATTATCTTGTCTAATAGAGCAGGTAAGTGTTCTAAACGTATATAAAAATGAAAGAAGAAAGTGTCTAATACTTATGTACAATGAAAAAGTGGATGAAAAGAATATTGATCTTCACTTTAGGTTCTGGGGCACATACAAAATCTGGACCCATATTATATATTCTTTGGGAATTCCTAATTCAGTTATGTATGTGTTATGAAGAAGTAAAATTGTATAATTAACACTATTTCCTTTATATTATTCCTAAATCAACAGGCAACTTATTTTACAGTACAAGTCTCACAGCTATAGTTGAACCTGAAAGTCCATCTTTACCTAGAAAAATAAAGCAAAAATGAAACAATTGTTCAAAGCATGCCACTGAATATTTCACCTCTTTCTCTCTCCAATACCTTATTCTGTGTGGACAAAAGGAGGGGGGCAAATAATTATTCTGGATGCTCCCAATCAACCTTGCCAAGTATGTTACAAAGAGTAACCAAGAATAGATATTCCTGAGGGAGAAGAAATCTTTCTCAAACCATAATTTTAGTTGTGCTTGCAATCATTTTCAAGTGAGCCAAAAAGAATGTTGTTTTATTTCTGCATTTTGTCTAAAGAAAATCAGCATTAGCTGTAACTTTCAAGCCATCTTCTAAGTACATCACAATGCAGCTGTCTAAATAGACTGCCACAGCATGGAAATTGGCTTCCAAATCCTTGTTAGAAAGAAAAGCTGCCATTGATTCACCAGTTGAAGTTGATAAAATAGCAGTCTCAACTGCCTTAGTGCCTTGGGGCTTGCTGGTAAGTCCTAGTCAGCTGGATCTGTGGCAAGATGCTGGGAAGAATCTAAAAGGCTATTCATAAATACAGCACCCCACTAGATCTTTTGGGAAATTAACAGCTATTTCACACTGCACAGCAGAGTCAAAATATCTGATGATCTGATAAATGTAGAGAACAGAAGGAAGTCTGTCTATGTTGGAGTTTGAAGTAAGATTAATGGAAGGTAACTGAAGGTAAGAGGAGAGATGAAAGGCAGAGGAAAAAAATAGCTAAACATAATTTGCATTTTCTGAATCTTAATAAATGATTTCATTCACAGAAGAACATGTCCTAAAGAAAGCCACATATACTTACAGATTATAAAGCATATCAGCCATGTTGCTGCGGTAATACAAGGCATTTCTATAGGCGCTTTCAGCTTCAGAAATCTTGCTCTGGCTCTTCAAAACATTTCCAAGGTTACCCCATGCTGCCAAGAGGAGAAAATAGTATTTAGAAGGAGTTACAATCCAATTATACACAATGTAGTATCTAAATATGAAGTTCTTATTGAAAGAAAACCTACATAACTTTTTCCCTGCCTCAGTTTGAAGACCTCACCCGGTCCGATGCTGTAAAGAACAATATTGTATAGGTACCTTGAATGTAAGATCTATGAACCAAGGCAAGCTGGATGTGGTCAAACATGAGATGACAAGATTGAACGTCGACATCTTGGGAATCAGCGAACTGAAATGGACGGGAATGGGTGAATTTAATTCGGGTGACCATTATATCTACTACTGTGGGCAAGAAACCCTTAGAAGAAATGGAGTTGCACTCATAGTGAATAAGAGAGTGGGAAAGGCAGTAATGGGGTACAACCTCAAAAACGACAGAATGACCTCAGTGCGTATCCAAGGCAAACCATTCAATATCACAGTCATCCAAGTCTATGCCCCAACCACTGATGCTGAAGAAGCTGAAGTTGACCACTTCTATGAAGACCTACAACACCTTCTAGAACTAGCACCAAAAGATGTCCTTTTCATCATAGGGGATTGGAATGCTAAAGTAGGAAGTCAAGGAGTAATCGGAATAACAGGCAAATTTGGCCTTGGAGTACAAAATGAAGCAGGGCAAAGGCTAATAGAGTTCTGTCAAGAGAACAAGCTAGTCATAGCAAACACTCTTTTCCAACAACACAAGAGACGACTCTACACATGGACATCACCAGATGGTCAATACCGAAACCAGATTGATTATATACTTTGCAGCCAAAGATGGAGAAGCTCTATACAGGCAGCAAAAACAAGACTAGGAGCTGACTGTGGCTCAGATCATGAGCTGCTTACTACAAAATTTAGGCTTAAATTGAAGAATGTAGGGAAAACCACTAGACCACTCAGGTATGACTTAGATCATATTCCTTGTGAGTACACAGTGAAGGTGATGAATAGATTTAGAGGATTAGATTTGGTAGACAGAGTGCCTGAAGAACTATGGACGGAGGTCCGTAACATTGTACAGGAGGCAGCAACTAAAACCATCCCAAAGAAAAAGAAATGCAAGAAAGCAAAATGGCTGTCTGATGAGGCTTTACAAATAGCTGTGGAAAGAAGGAATGCGAAAAGCAAGGGTGAAAGGGAAAGATATAAGCAACTGAATGCAGATTTCCAGAGAATAGCCAGGAGAGATAAGAAGGCCTTCTTAAATGAACAATGCAAAGAAATTGAGGAAAACAATAGAATGGGGAAGACTAGAGATCTCTACAAGAAAATTGGAGATATGAAAGGAACGTTTAGTGCAAAGATGGGCATGATAAAGGACAAAAAAGGCAGGGACCTAACAGAAGCAGAAGAGATTAAGAAGAGGTGGCAAGAATACACAGAAGAACTCTACAAGAAAGATCTTAATGTCCCTGATGTCCACGCTGGTGTGATCACTGACCTTGAGCCAGACATCCTAGAGAGTGAAGTCAAGTGGGCCTTAGGAAGCATTGCTAACAACAAAGCTAGTGGAGATGACAGTATTCCAGCTGAGTTATTTAAAATACTAAAAGATGATGGTGTTAAAGTGCTGCACTCAATATGCCAGCAAGTTTGGAGAACGCAACAGTGGCCACGGGATTGGAAAAGGTCAGTTTACGTTCCAATTCCAAAGAAGGGCAACGCCAAAGAATGCTCAAACTATCGCACAATTGCACTCATTTCACATGCTAGCAAGGTTATGCTCAAAATCCTACAAGCTAGGCTTCAGCAATACATGAACCGAGAACTACTGGATGTACAAGCTGGGTTTCGAAGAGGCAGAGGAACTAGAGATCAAATCGCCAACATTCGCTGGATCATGGAGAAAGCACGAGAGTTCCAGAAAAATATCTACTTCTGCTTCATTGACTATGCAAAAGCCTTTGATTGTGTGGATCACAACAAACTGTGGCAAATTCTTAAAAAGATGGGAATACCAGACCACCTTACCTGTCTCCTGAGAAATCTGTATGCGGGCCAAGAAGCAACAGTTAGAACCGGTCATGGAACAACCGATTGGTTCAAAATAGGGAAAGGTGTACGACAAGGCTGTATACTGTCACCCTGCTTATTTAACCTATATGCAGAGTACATCATGAGAAATGCCAGGCTGGAAGAATCACAAGCCGGAATTAAGATTGCAGGGAGAATCATCAACAACCTCAGATATGCGGACGATACCACCCTAATGGCAGAAAGTGAAGAAGAACTAAAGAGCCTCTTGATGAGGGTGAAAGAGGAGAGTGCAAAAGCTGGCTTGAAACTCAACATTAAAAAAACTAAGATCATGGCATCTGGACCCATCAATTCCTGGCAAATAGAAGGGGTAGAAATGGAAGCAGTAACAGACTTCATTTATTTGGGCTCCAAGATCACCACAGACGGAGACTGCAGCCATGAAATTAAAAGACGCTTGCTCCTTGGGAGGAAAGCTATGGCAAGCCTAGATAGCATATTAAAAAGCAGAGACGTCACCTTGCCGACAAAGATCCGCATAGTCAAAGCTATGGTTTTTCCAGTAGTAATGTATGGCTGTGAGAGCTGGACCATAAAAAGGCCGAGCGCCGAAGAATTGATGCCTTTGAACTGTGGTGCTGGAGAAGACTCTTGAGAGTCCCCTGGACTGCTAGGAGGTCAAACCAGTCAATCTTAAAGGAAATCAACCCTGATTGCTCATTGGAAGGATCGATAATGAAGCTCAAGCTCAGATATTTTGGTCACCTAATGCGAAGAGAGATCTCTTTGGAGAAGACCCTGATGCTGGGAAAGATTGAAGGCAAAAGGAGAAGAGGACGGCAGAGGATGAGATGGTTAGATAGCATCACTGAAGCAATGAGCATGAAACTGAGCAAACTCAGGGAGGCAGTGAAGGACAGGAAGGCCTGGCGCAATATGGTTCATGGGGTCACGAAGAGTCGGACACGACTTAACGACTAAACAACAACAACAATGCTGTTTCATCTACTAGTAATAACAATATGCATATTGAACAACAGCCATTGGTTTCAACTGAAAAGTCATGTACTGGCAAAATATATATTTTGTTAGGGTCACCAGTTCCTCTCAATTCCTACATGAAAATGTAAGAATTGCAGAAAGTAACTCTAATGCTGCTACTTTTCCATACATGAAGTATTGGGTGCTGACAATGCAAGAACAAGAAACACCCATGTTAATACATATTACTAGGGCCAGTTTCATGGCTTAGCTACATTGCTTTTTATTTATTTATATAAGTAATGGTTTTTACTTGACAGTCTAGTGGGAGAAAATAATTTCTGCAGGCAAAATTAAAATTTGGTAATAAAATATGCAATAACCATCTGTACCCTATGTATAGTGCTGTTGCTTGGATGCTATTTTATGGGTTGGAGAAAATGCCATGTGTGGGTCTACCACATTTGCAGAGAAATTTATACCACCAATTTCAGCAATAGAAAGCAAAAATATTTCTGTTTCGTACTGTATGGTTCGTTTTTCTGGACACACATCTCTTTGTTCTTTTATTGTTCTACCTTTTTTACTCTATTTTTTATAATGTAAAGTACACTGAGTAAAGTACACAGAGTTATTGGGAATTGGGTCTTCTTTAAATCTATGTAAATAAAGGTCCTAATCACAATGGAAGGGAAAAAATGAAAACAAGGTTAAGGAAATCCTTAACTTGATCAAAATAAGAAATCTCTCCTTCCATTTTTTTTCTTTCATATATTTTAGCTCAAACAAGACATAGGTAGTTTTCAATGTTATATGCAAGTTCAGAAGGTGCACACAATCAGTTTCCAAAACCTATTTTCTCTAATGCATCAGTTCTTCAATGAACTATACCCTGGCCTTTCCTATGAATCAAAGAATGTGCCAGGCTTCCTCCCAGCAGACTGGACTGAAACTAATCAGACAGACTCACAAGAATCCAGGAATTTCTAATAAGCAGTTTACTACAGAAAAGCTAATAAGCCATTACAAAATAATTCCACTGACTGTTGTGTATCAAATGCAAATCCTATTTATAGTGAAATCAAAATTCACACTTTTATGTCTTTTTTGGCAGTGGCCTTGTTTTCCATCTGTCTTTTGATAAGGCTAATATCAGGCTGTTTCCCTCTGATTCCCTTTCATACCCTGAGAGAGGGAAAAATCTAGACAATACATATGACCAAAAAAAGTTATCAATGAAGATGATTAACGAGTAATCATGGGGAAAACTTACTTAGAGTCTTATGTTTCTTATTCTGTACATATTCAGTGAATGATCTCACAAGACATCCTGCGCTGAGAGGTATATTATAATAATAAAATTAACTTTAACTAGCAGCATTACTTAAGCTGGATAGAATCCAAAGATCTTACAAGTAGTTCCACACTGCCAAAAGAAACATTTGGTCTGTCATGGTGAATGCGAAGTTCTCAAGGCCTGTAAGCAAGGCAAGTCTGAAAGGCAGAAGAATTTCAAAAGCTGTTCTTGACACAGCTTTGCTATTCTAAAAAGAAAAAGAAAAGGCCCACTGGGAATGAGCAGGGCTTCAGGCTTGCCTGATCTGTCACACTGGATCCCAAGCAGTGGGTGGAACTGCAGCTGTATTTTCAAGGTTAGTGTACATAGTTTAATCAGCCAAACACGTGCTATCAGGTTTTGTGGAGCTGATAAAGTTTATGGCATTGTCCTGCAGCTCTATTTTATATCTGCAACAAGTTCATCCTTTATCCAAACAGGGAGATCCAAATACCAAAGCAACTTTCACTTTTTGTATTCAAAGGGGTCTCGGCTACCTAAGTCGTAAAGCAACAATGGCAAAACATTAAAGATACACCCTCACAAATACATGTGTTTAATTTTATAAACTTATACCAGAAACAGTTTAAAATTATCAGATCACATATTTGGATTTGCAGCATCACACCTCAAAGCTTTGGTCTTTTTCACACACTAGGTAGAAAGTAAGTGCAATAACTATCTTTGTATTACAGTCAGCATAGTTTATCAATGAAGTATATTTTTCCTTTAGACAGAAATAACAAAAAATCAAACTAGACACTGAGGAAGCTATTTTAAAAGAATTGTAACTACTCAAGAAGTCATAATTTGGCCAGTGTGGGCATCAGTTAATGCTGTGTATATCAGTAACAGTTTAAACTCATTAGGAAGAAAGGAGAGGACATGAATTAGATGACATGATTTACAAGAATAAGACAGAGTATATGCCTTTGAAGGCCATTGAAAAAGACCAAACTCCTCAATCTCTTCATTATGGACCAGTCCAGCATCTTTACTTTCCTCTGTGAAGCACTTTATGGCAACCACCTTTATTAGATTATTATATTACAATTTATAGCCACAAGACTGCACTGTATGAAATCTGTTTTTTTTATGAGAATTATCAAATAGTATAAAGTGAATAAAATTAATAATTTGCATTTAATTATTCTTGCCACTGTTTATTGTTTATAGAACAGAAATAAAATTCTAGGAGAAAACTTGGAATATTAAACCAATAAACTTGTAACCAATTAGAAAATAAATGTAATAGATGTAACTTCCAATTTAAGTTTCAATCTTATTGGTTTAAGTAACTGGTTAATTTTATTTGGATTAACTAATTGGTTTAATTTAATCTTCTAAAGTGTCTTTTAAATTGAGAATTTGATATTCAGAAGTCAGCAATTATGAGGAGAAAATAAGTAAACCTCATGGAGATAAACATTATTTTCTAACGTACTGTATGTAAGATTGTGCTCCCTTATAAAATATAGCCTAAAGCCTTGGACAGTCATATATTATCAACAACATTAGGGACAGAATAGTCAATTGGAAGTATTATTTTAAGATTGGCTGGCAGTGGGCACAAATAAAAATGCTAGCCAATGGGGAAGACAGGAAGTGGTTTCATCCAGTGGGAAAGGGTTGGAGGTTGGCTCAGGGAGGAATTGCTCACCGGAAAAACCACTTGCAAATGGGCTTGCTTTTGCTGGCTGTGTGCAGAGAGGCTTCTTGGCGTGAAGGGCCAGGCCAGGTATACTTCGTCAGTAGTGGGAGCAAGAAGACGGCAAGGTTAGCTGGGCAGCGGAATGCAGGACGGCAGGGGTCTCAGATGATGAGGGCGAGTGCAGCTGGGACTGGCTGGGGCGACTGCGGCTTCCCAAGGCATGGCAAGCAGCTCCAGAGCCAGGCAGTTCTGGGACTGCTTGCCGCCCTGCAAGGCAGGGTGAAAGGTGGCCAAAAGGGCAGAGATGGGGGGAAGATAAGTGGGTGGGGAAAGGTGCCACTGTGTGTAAGTGCGGGTGGGCTGCCAAGTGCCCGAATTTTGATCACATGACTGGGGGGGCACTGCAATGGCCGTAACTTTGACGACCAGCTGTCACTTTTTTCAGTGCTGTCATAATTTTGAACAGTCACTGAACGAATGGTCATAAATCAAGGACTACCTGTACTTTGTTTGTCCTTGGCGATAAACACAAATAAATACCACAATGTTCAAAGAAAATGGTAGCTATGATGGGTCTGAAATTGAGTGTTGCTCTCCTACTACTTATCTTACTTCAGTCTTTGGGGAAAAATGAGATTTATCCACAAAGTTGTTTGGGGCTTCAGATGGTTTCAAACCTATATTAAAGTTGAACACAGGTATGCAAAGTAAAAGTGCATTGGAGCCACAGTGAACACCTCTGAAACTGAACATAGTATCAGAGACTATATCTTATTCCTCTTAGGTATGATACGTGGTATGTGAAGTTCTGCAAAACAGCTATAATCTTCCACAGATGTATAATAATAACAGCTGAGAGATGCAGCAGTGGTATCCTACACAATCCCATACGCCTCCTCAAGCTTTTCTTAAATGTGTTGGGAAAAGCAAAGGATCAACTGCTACATAAAAATAAATTGGTTCCAAGTATACTCATTCAAAATTGTGGATTCTTCTTGTCTTGTACAGATTACAGAGTACAATACTACAGCATTACAGATCACCAAGATCTTCCAAAGAACTATACGATGTATTTGGATACCATGGTATTCTTCTGAGCAATTTTTGAGAGGCGGTGCTTTAAGGCAACATTAGTATCAGATATCTTTCTCTGTGTTGTTGTATCAAATTAAATGTAGTAGGATATCTGCTGTTGATCCAAGATAACTCTCTTCCTGAGCAAGTATGCTAGGTCCCACTATTAAGGTTGTTTCATGAGATTATTGACTGGCTTTTTCAGAAGGTTTTGCATTTGCCTCATTAGATGAATTTCTTTCTCTGCTA
Organism: Python bivittatus; assembly: GCF_059951505.1. Lineage (NCBI taxonomy): Eukaryota > Metazoa > Chordata > Lepidosauria > Squamata > Pythonidae > Python > Python bivittatus. The sequence continues at coordinate 25,775,023 of NW_028277058.1, read as the reverse complement.
TTTTGCTAATATTATCTGATAAACACTATTACAGTGTTTCAAATTCTGGTTGTTCTATGTGGCTATTTCTACACTTTCCAACATTTAAACAAAATATTATTTTTAGTTGCTCAAAGTGTATCATTCTTTAGAATGGGATCATTTAAAATAAAACAGATAAGAAATACATTCTAGCTTCATTGTTATTAGTCATAACCACTGCCCACATTTTGCTATTCAATTTCCTGATTACTGACTGCTGGTAAATTGTGAAATAATATTATTTGTTGCCTTCACCCCTTATTAATTGGTTAAGATTATTTGATTCTTTGACACTAAATTACAACCCAGCCATAAAGTATTAAATGTTGTTTATGTTCAGCTGAAAGCAACAATAAACTGCAGCTGAATTCAGATATGATCTGCTTGTCTAAATTTATGATGTAAGATAGTTTGTCAGAAGGATGGGGAGAGGGAAATGAAAATGTTAGATGCAAGCATCACATTTTTAGATGTTTATACAAAAAAAGCCTTTAGTACCTTACCATGTGCACACAAGATACATAAAATAGTCTAAAAACATTTTTAATATGCACTTAATTTTTATCTACTGTATATCTGGAATTTTATGTAATATTAAATATATGTCATGAGTCTGTAGATTTATTTTGCTATTGCAAAGCTAAACTTTTCTTCAGCTTGTCAAAACAAATGCTCTAAAACTTATTAACAAATGGTTTCTACATGTCCAACTGCAAAATTAATAATACACACGCACACATCTACAAATAATATCAGCAAATATCACAAACGCTCATACTAACTCAGTTCTGACAACCAGTAATTATTCTAGTGTCCCTAAGGTTTCTTCATGAATAATAGCACAGTTATGGCTTGATCAACCTGTCAGTGGTCAGTCTATTCAAAGAATCACGACCGACTGGAGTTTCTGTATACAAATCAATTGCCTCATAAGTCTGAAAATCGTTTTAGTAATATGACTGTCATTTTACTAGGCTTTCAGCAAGCTGGTAATAAATACTTGACAGTATCACAGTCTTTTAGAGACAGTGAACTTCCTCAAGTAGCCATATTCACTATTTTCCCAAATACTAAAAAAATAATAATAACACCCAAACCCTATATGGCACGTGTCAGGAAATGCAGGAGCAAAACAATATATCAAATAGGAAATGAACAGGCATGACAGCTGATGTAGAGATAGCCATCTGAAGCCTCACTGTGATTTCCCCTCAGCTGATGACTGCCAGATCAAGGTCAACCAAAATAAGTCTTAGCACATAACACTTAAAAGCAGTTGTTGTTTCAGCGCATTCTCCTCTGTATATTTGTGGAGTTTTTCAGTGGCCACAAGTAAACCTGTGAGTCATGCTTTTGAATAGTTCATTAGTATTAGTTCACTATACTCATGAAAGAAACACACCCTGTCATTACATTAGGTGCTGCAGTACAGACGAAGAGGGCCATATTACTATTTTACATGCTACTACTATTAAATGTTTGTCATCCGTCAGTGTTCCAAAGCACAACCCTAGTCTTTTTGGTTCTTCAAATTATTTGACTCCTTTCTTTATCTTTAAGTAGAGAGCTTTGTTCATCTCTCTGATAAGAATATATAATTGGGTCAATGCTTATTGGTGGGACTGGCAGAGCTGAACTGAAACTTCTTACAAGGTGGAAACGTCCAAACCAGGGGAAGGTTATCTAGTGTGTTCCATATATTTTGGCTGTCATTTTCCACAATCTCTCGCTTCTGGCTTTACTGAATGGAAAGCTGAAGTCCAAATATCTGGCTACCCTTAGACTAGCCATATTTTAGGTGGGGGGGAAAGAATGTCTGCATCGAAACATAATCATGGAACGAAATAGCTAAAATATAAAGACAGTAGTAATAATGGGTATTAGGCTTCAAAACATTAAATAGCAAGCAGCCCATGCCATCCTGCCTTCATTTCTGAGCCTTGAAAACTTTAAACCAAAACAAGGAAAAACAAAAACAAAAACAAACAACAAACAACAACAAGCAACCTGGCTCTGTATCTCAAGGACAGAACCTATTTCCTAGACCTTTCCTCCTGGTATTCCAAACTCCCAGGCTTGGACAACCTGATTAAATGGCATGGATTGTGCCATGGTATATTATGGGAAAACAGGAACATCTACAAATTGGACAAAGATGAGTCATGTAAGTGGACACTCTTCTTTTCATCCATCTCCCTTTTTGTATCTATTTATACTTAATGAAATCCTAGAAAACCTTAACAAATGTAATAAGCCATTTTGCTACAGAAAAGTAACATTATAAAAATCTGAAGTCTTATGTTTTCTTAAAAAGGGATAGTGCATTCATGGGCTGGATCTAATTTCCAGCATAACCTATTTTGATGGAGGAAGAGAGATTTTATGCATCTTACAAATATTTCTTATTGTACATTATTTTCAACAGAAACAGTAATGCACACTTGAACACCCATTTTTCTGTTTAGGTTTTTGTTTGTTGAAATTCATTAAACTTCTGAAAATTTAGCAGTATGCCATTTAAATTTGCTAGAATCTATTCTTGGTTTTCCAGTCACAAAGGCTCTTGTCTCATATTATAAGAAAAAAAGGCAAACTTGCATTTCACATATTTTCCATTTATTAATATTTTAAATATTAAGCCCTATTTTCTTAATAATTTTAACAATACAAAATGTACAGACATTTCTTCAAGGAAACTGAGGAATATTTGAATGTAATGTTTCATCATCTATATTAGACAAACAGCAATAACATTTTTTCACTGGGAAAAAAAAAAATGCTCTTCCAAGAAGGCTGGAAGATAATTTGGTTAACAAGTAGAAAGTGACCCCTAAATTTAAAAACAAAATCAGTAGATAATCCAAAGATTATCTTTTCCAAAGATGTTTAGGTAAGAAGTATGCTTATGTTATGTTTTTTTTTTTATCTGCGCTCAGTCGTTACCGACTCTGCAGTGACTGCTTTTGGATGAGTCCTTGCAGTTTTCAAGGCAAGGTGTTTCGGAAGTGGTTTGCCAGTGCCTCCTTCCTAGGTCAGAGCCCAGCTGGCGTGCGCAGGAGGCGGGGTTTCCATTGCTTCGCACCTTTTTCGGGCGAGCGTGGCTTCCGCGCTACCGGCAACTGCTCCCGACTCCTTTTTGCAAGGCACCACATTTTTCCTCCCACCAGAGTGAGAGTACCCATTTATCTATTCACGTAATTTTCGAACTGTTGGGTTGACAGGAACTGGGGGAGGAAGCAGGAGCACACTCTGCTACATGAAGGCTGGGCTTGAACCGCTGAAGTGTCAACCATTTCTGGCCAGCAACTTTCAGCGTCATTAAGCCGCTGCGCCACCACGTCCCTCTTATGTTATGTATTGTAGCACAAAGATTCGGAGATATATAACATATTAGCAAAACATTTTTGTAGTTTTCAGCTTGCTTTCACCATACGTTCAGTGAATCCTCTGAATAAGCAATTAATATGAAATTGTATCTCAGTATAGTACACTGTTTATTTCTATATTTAAATTACTTATGACTGTAAATTTAAGATCTATGCACTTTCCTATAAGAACTGGTACAGCTAGATTTTTTTTAAAAAACATAATAATAAACCACAGCATTTGTAGCAAACAACAAACCCAATGGAAAATATTACCTTTAGCTGGATTTACTTTAATCCCTGATTTATACAGCATCTCTTCATTCTGCCAGTCCCCATTCCTGACAAATGTCTTCAGTCCATAAAAAAAAATTAATGCAGCAGTGGCCAAAAAAATCAAGTTCTTCAGAAAACGCTTTTGTACTTTGACATAGAGGGCTCTTGTGCCCACAGTGATCAAGAGGCAGAAGCCCATACTAGGTATATACAACACACGCTCTGCTATCACAAAGCCTACATAAAAAAACAAGTTTGTGGCAGGAATAAAAGGAACAATTAATAAAGACAGTGACAGAACCACAATATTCTCAGTTGACGGGATGTGTGGTCTTTGTGGCAAGCCTTTGTTAATGCCATTTTCTTCTTTAGATGCAAAAGTGGACTTCAACTCTTTGTATTCTTTATATTCCAGTTCAGATAGGCAGTTATGACCATTGCCATTAAATCTGCCATTTGTTATATTTTTCCCATTGCATTCTCTTTCCATGCTGGAATTTCTCAAACTGGTATAAGTAAGGAGGAAGAGTCCAGCATAAAAGGCCACTGTGTATAGGTTCCGCCAGTCACTGATTGTTTTGAGAAGAGGCACGGCATCCATGGACCAATCAAAGCTAAGCGTGTCCGGGCACAACAGTAGCCAAAGGTTTTTGGTTGGCAAATAAAAAAAGGTCAGAATTCGCGTTAAAAAACTGTCTGAGTCAGCTGCTGGGTTGTCAGAGTTGGAGAAGCTGGGAGGTTTGTTCCCCATCCAGTAGAAGCGAAGACCCAGCAGTAAAGCTCCCCAGAAGATCAACAAACCAATGCTCAAAAGAAGAGGCAAATTCTTCCTCTGCAAAAGAGAAAAAGGGGGAAAAAATGATACTTTACCTTTTCAAATTGCTAAGACTGTGAGATTTTTAAATAAAAAGTTATTTAATCCGAACCTAAGGGAACTTTATGTTCTTGGAAACTTTATATTCTTGGTTCAGACTTCTGAGCTACAGTAATATTTTATGTTTAAAATTCATTCTACATGCTTTTATTCAATTTAGGATTGTTTTCTGCTGCTAAACTTCCATTGTAAAACCAGATAATAACACTGCAACATCTCCCAAGCGTCCTCATTTTATTGATTTATTTATTGCAAAAGGTCACTATCTCAATATGAATAAAATTATTTTGGAAGTAACTGCAACCGTGAGATTTTATTATACAATAGTTCTCACTTATTTCAGCCTGCTTTGCAACATTGGGACATACTGTATCTGGAGGACATGAGCTCTGAAAGGTTGTTTCTGGGTTTACTTCTGTTATTTATACTATTTTTGTGCAAAACTAAATTTGCATTTGCAGTAATACAATTGCAACCAACATATTGACAATATCTCATATCCTTTCAAGTTCCTTAAGAGCTTATTTTCTACTACATATAGATAGAAGATGGTCACCACTTTCAGCTTAATTATGCTAAATTGTTTACCTTTCGGGGAAAGTCTGGAGCATCATGAAAATAACAATTTTAGCTGCACCAAACTATTGTGTAGAATGCAAGATACAAGAACAAGATCACACTAATGACTAAAAGTACACTTTAAAGCATACCTTTAATTTATTTCTGGCAGCCTATGATATATTGTCATTTGTTTGAACTACTCTATACCATTCATGGTAGATATGGTTCATGCATATTATTATTATTATTATTATTATTATTATTATTATTAATAATAATAATAATAATAATAATAATAATAATAATAAAAAAACAACTAAAAATCATACTGGATTTTTAGATTGGAAGATTTCATAATAACCACCAGCATACTGGCCATAATAGAAGATAGTGTGTGAGCCACAAAGAACATCCAATAGTGATTCACAATACATCGTTTTAATTGCATGAATCCCAGTCTCTTAATTAAAGAACTGAAAAGAATAAACTTTGGCAAATTAAATTATTTTAGATAATGACTGCAGGAAACATTTGGTACAATATATATTAAAGTAGAAGTCTGTTTTACTACTACATTTCTATACTGTCATACTGTTAGAGTGCTCAGGACAATTTACAACCTACCACAGCAATAAAACCATTCAGTAAACAAAATAACAGAAGTTTAATTAAAATGCTTACTCTCACTGACATTACATTTATTATTAGGCAATCTTGGTCTTAACTACCGAAAGCTCTCCTAGCTTCTCTATTTTCGCAGCTTTCCTAAAAATGAGAGAAATGCCATATAGACTAGACTATTCTAGAGGGTTTGTGCCACAATGGAAAAACCCTGTTTTCTAGATTTCTCCCAAATCTCATTTTTTTGAGGGGAAAGGAGGATCCTTAGCATTCTTACATGGAATATATGGACCAGATGAAGTAGGCGGCAAGTTCTTAAGATGTTGCATTATCTGTGCCCTAGGACCGCATGTAGACACACAAGTCTTCCACTGAATTGTATTTTTTTAAGGTAACAGAACTGGAGTAACTTGTTGAATACCCATTATATTAATTATATTTCATTAATTTAATATAATTATAATTAAGTTTAGATTTTAATTGTTTGCTGTGCTCCTATCCAATTTACCTTTTGCAGTACAGACCCCGGCACACCTATTACAGGCCAAGTATGACCCTTTGTTCAAAGACATTTAGGGTCCTAGGGAATCCATTGTTAACACAATGACCAAACTAAGATTAACCAAGATCCAAACCCCATTTATGCAATTCAGAGTATTTCATGGCCCAACCTGAAAATATCATAGAATTACAGCAAAGCTAATAGAACCCTTCCCCATAAAAGGGGCACTGAATCAAATAGTGTAAGTATAAAAGTGGGAGTAAACAAGTGTAAGTATGGTTGTTATAGCAATAACAGAATCTCCTGGACATGTAGGCCATCTAGCAAATTCTGGGCTCAGAAAAGGACTTCCATATTTACTCCATAAAAAGCAGCATCCTTAACCCTTGACCAGATTATTTTAGAAGTCTGAAGACAGTCAGAAAGAAGGAAAGGTTCAGAAGCCCACCATAAGATTCTACGGTGATTATAATTATGAACCAACAAACACTATCTAAAAAAGCCTGACTGGAAGATGAATTTTTGAATTGTTCTTCAGACCCAGTCATTTTTAGGGAACAGTTTCAGAGCTAGCACTTATTAACTCTTCATACCAACAGCACTTTGTTGATGCAGTTTTCTTTCTGGATATAAACTTAGAAAAACATAGCAGGAGATGAAGTTTTTTATAATGCTTGGCAGCAATGATTTAGATTACTGTACTGTTGAGTCCTAATCCATCCCATCTGCCATATGCTTTCATACCCTTATTAAAACCTCTAACCTTTCATCAGTTATGGTTTTTCTCCAAGAGAGTTTAAAAAAAAAATGATTGAAATGCCATATATGATTGCTGTGCTTTTCATCAATAAAATGTCCTACAGGTGTTCCTTATTGCAAAATGTGCAGAACACTATGATCAACTCTGCTGAATTAAACTCCACAGCAGATTATCCTACTATTTAACACTTTGTCAATGAAAAGTTCTAATTTATCCAGTAGCATATGGTGTTTCCAGAAGGCAAGCATGATTTCCTCTTTGTCCTCTCCCATTCTTCAGGATGGGGAAAAAAATAAAAGAAATACATTGTAAGAGCAGCACAAAGCAGGCAAAAGCTTAAGAACTGACAAAACTATGCTTACATTTTAATGGTGTTTATCCCAGCTTTAAATCTTATAGATTGTACTCCTCCTTCTTCCCTTATTTTAATAAAACGCAAATAAGTAATGTGGTTTCAGGCATGTGATTAATCCATTTTGAACTGCTTTTGACAATTTTAGCTTGCATGGAATATAGTGCAAATGGTTACCAAAGGTGTGAACCATTGGGAGCACATTGGAATTATGTACAGAACACACACTGTTTCCTATGCATTTTTATTTAGGCTTTTTAGTTGTTTATTTACTGATTGGAACAACCTATAACTCCTGTCATCAACAACTCTGAGTTGCATATATATTCCATATCAGTAATTTGCTTAATAATGCCCATGCATAAAATAAAGATAAAAACATTCCAAAATATTTTAACATAAACACCAATAACATCACTTAATTTCCCCCACAACAAATATAATAATACCAGAGGGAGCAACATTTCAACAACCCAATGCCCAAACTCTCTTGAAATTGTCAACTCTAAAAGCAAATAAGCAGAGAGAAAGAAATTCAGGTTATAATCTTATTTTTTAAAAAAACAAAAATACAACCAATTTTATATTTAATGAAATTAAAAAATATAGAAACTATAACAAACACACAATTTCAGATATTGCTTTTAAAATCATGTTTATTCATTTTTAGTATTTGACCTTTTGAAAACTTTAAAACCAAGTGAAACAACTGATGGGATTTTTTCCCCTGAATATAGCTATTTCCAGTTAATAAGTATTAGTAGCCCAAACTGTGAACTGGGTATGTTCACAGTTTATGCAGTCTTACTTTTTTTAAGTGAATGCCCTGATACTTGGCTCAGGAACCTACTTTGTTCTGCAAAATAAATAAATAAATACATACATACATAAATAAATAAAAGCTACTAAGAGTAGCTTAGCAAAAACAGTCTATAATTTTTCTTCATGTATGTCACAACTTTGAAAATATCATTCTGGCATCTCTATGCACATCTATATGCATACATGTCAGCTTATATATGCCAGTGAAGCAGAATTCATACTTATATAGGTTCTTACAAAGCACTGAACCTTGAATCCCAAATCTGCCCATGACTCAAGCCCAAACTGGTCTGAAGTATGTGGCAACAAGACAGGAAGCTACTACTTAGGCTGCAGACCGATGCATATTTACTTGGGACTAAGCCCCATTTAAGCAAATATAAAGTTCACTACTATGAAAACATGACAAAGTGGCCTGCTATTATGAAAAGGTGCTGAAAATATTTCTGGCACAGAATTCTGGTATCTTAGTCTGGAATTTCCCATTCATCTGCTATGCAATCAGTATGGGGCAGCACAGGACTGCAGAGTTTCCCATGGAAACAAAGGTCAATGCTTCAAAATACAGTATGCTTCCATTTTTTGCAGCATCCAGGGTGTTTTTTCTCCAAGTAAACTTAGATCTCCTATTTTTGTCTGTACAATTTTCCAGCCAGAGGAGATGCAGAAATTAGTAATCAGGAAAAAGGACATGAGTAGGTGTGAGAAGGAAATCAAATTCTTCCCCCCACCATGTCAGCAGGAAGTCAAAGCTTCCCATTTGTCTCACCCTACCATAGTTTATCTTAACAGCAATCAAGGCATATGATTAAATTATAGTAAGAATGGGCTCACCTAAAATTTTTTTAAAACATAGCAGGAAGAATCAAGAGTTCTCCACCCCAGCCCAAAATTAAATAACTAAAGACCTAGCAGGAAGGGCCAACCTTCCTTGAAGCCATAATCGAATCATAAAAAGATTTCTCCCCCAGAGGGATCTACATTCCATTTAGACAATAACAGATAAGGCAAACATAGGAAACCCCAGCTCAGTAGGGTGCCTGACCTTAGAACGCTCCCTTCTTGTGATGGAATGGAATTATGAAGGCCAGACTCAGGGAGATAAACATTTTCTTAGCTCCCCAGGAAAGCGTGGGAGGAACAAGAGGATGAGACTGGCACCTCCCTGAGGAATTCACACTGTTGTGGCTGGCTGACTTGGGTGCTGGGGTTTCAGTCTGGGAAGATTCTTGCTAGAGGTTGTAGCTAATAAACATAGCTGGACTGAATTTGCATTGTCTCTTGGAGTTCCTTGGGCTAGGCCTGACACTTCTAAAGAACTAGTCAATTTCACCGGAGAGCGCTCTCTCTTGGAATCCTGGCTAATTACCTTTTCTAAGAATTCCTAGAGGGCGGGCATTCTTTTGCACCTTTCAAGGAACAATAGTATCTTCCCTATAAAAGGAACACCTGGGGAAACCCCAAGCGCGGCCACCCCAACAGCTGATCATTCTGTGTGTCTGGCTCTCATAAAATAAAGTCGTCTCTCTCCTTTGAGCAACCACCTGCGTGTTTATTCCCAGCTTGGAGATGGACTCGTAAGCTTTCTTTCTAACATAGAAACATACATTTTTTTCAATGTATATTTCACTGGAATGCTAAAAAGTTTGATATTAAAAAGGTTCTGATGATACACTCACAGTACTTTGAGGTATTTAAAAGTTATGCCTGCATTCTTAGTGTGGTTGCAATTCCTGTTATGCGACAGATTGCGATAGCTACCAATAGTTCTACAAGCTGCATTCTAAAATTTTATTTGATGACTTGTCAAGTTATATTGCTATTATAATTAATTTATCATGAATCAAACAATCCACATTATGGCTTTGAAAAGTGAAACCAGCCTCTGTAATTTGTAAACATATAATTTATATAATATTCAATTCATGCTCATTTTTTTTATTCTAGGGAGTATCAAGGCAACTAATAAAATTTAAAAGCAAAATTAAAAGGTGAAAAACCAACTAATCAGTATATTGAATTCTGGGAAAGTAACTAATTGAATCTTATTATTTTTATGGCATCATACTATGGAAAAGTAGCCAACTGGGGCTAAATCAACAAGCCAGGATTAAATAATGTGTGAATCCACAAAACAATATTCTATCAAAAAGCTTCTGAAACGAATGCTTCTAGGATTAAAACCTTAGATTTTAAAAACCTTGACATTATGTCCAGTATAAAGTATTACAATCTCCAATAATCATGATCTAGTCACTAACTGTAGCAACTATTGTTTGTTAGATAAATCACAAATGTAATACAGATAAATCAGGAAACCATAAATATGAGTGCTATCTGTAGAAAAGTCCTGTCACCATACACTAGGGCTACCAGATATGAAATGCAAAGATCTATATGATCACTAGATGGCAGCAAAGAGTGATCAGTATCTGTTTGCTACCATCTGGTGGTGGAAATTTGTCTTGAAAGATGCATAATTACTGACACAGAGAACTGTGTAGCTACTCTGATTGCAGATGAAGACTGTTCTGAAATATAGCCAATTAAAATGTCTAATCTATACATTTATGATTCCACATATACAAATTCACACAGCATAGAGACTGGGATTGTATCTATTAGGATGCCCACTTGCTAGTCATTTTAGAGCATTTAAATGTCTTTGTGGGAACTGAAGGTGTTCTATAACCTTCCCAATATGGGAGCAGCGGCAAGGTCATTCTTGTAAGGAAGAACTAAGCTTTAGTTTTGCAAACTCTACAATTATTATTAGTATGCTTGATATACAAATTATATATGTATTGAGCTTAATCTGATCAGCCTTTGGAGCATGCAGAGACAGTGTGTGCATGTATGTGTGTAAGTATGTGTGTATGTGTGTATGTATGTATGTATGTATACAGAGAAAGAAAGAGAAAACAATTATAATACTACACATATAGAGTGAGCAGTAATCCCATGAATTATTATGCCTATATTAGCATTTTTTAGAAGTTTGAATATCTACTGGAGATTATCGGTATAAGGACATAAATAAAACCAATAAACTGAATTGTTTTAAGCTGTACATGATATCAGAAGTTACAGTTTTAAAAAATTAAGTTTTTTATAATCCCCACAAATGTACTGAATATGTGTGACAAAATATGTTTTATAAAACTCCAACAGTTACTGAAAGTTCTTTTTTCATTATCAGTATTTCTGTGGACAAAGGCATATATTAACAATGCTCTTTTTTTCCTTGCTTTTAATTTTGTCTTGAGTAGAAATTGGAATGGAATGGTCTCACAAGAATAAAAAATAACAACTTAAAGCTGCTGCAGTAAAGAGGACGAAAGAGCTTCGAAGACATGATTTGATTCAACAAAATTTCAATCATTCCCTCTTGAAGCCCCAGAGCTACCACAGTTCAGTCCAGAAGTTCAAATAGAGCTCTGTATTACACAAAGAGCTTTTTCCACATGATTGGAATGGATAGCTTAAACACCTCAACCATGCTGACACTCAGAGCAATTCAATTTTCAAATCAAATCTGTGAGACAGTCCACATCAAGGTAGGACTGTCAATGCCTCAAAGTGGAGTTGCAGAATTTATTTATATATTTATTTTGCATTATGGATGATAAATGCTGGAATATACACTAATTAGAATGATGCCAATTAAGTACTAAAGGGGGAATAATAAATCTGATTGAATATTGAATTATTTGGTTAGAAGTACGAAGGAGGAAACAAAGATCAGGCTGTAGCACCTGGTTGATGAGGTTGATTTGAAAACAAGTAAAGCTGGAGTGGTTAATATTTGTATGGGAAACATCCATCTATCTGCTCAGATTTTGAAAATGAGGCAGTAGCAGATGTGCTTCTGAAATGCCCATCTATCACTTTTGGAAAGCAGAGTTAACCTCCCCTCTAATTACAAACTATTCAAACTGCTCTCATATGTGCAACCTACTAAATGATCAGGATCAGAAAATCTCTAGAAATGTAGCCACATTTTGCACCATTGCTACGTCAATTAGAAGTTTCTGGACCTGATTATTTTTCTAGACGTTTCTTGTGCAGGCACAAATAGGTTATTGAATAGGTTTGTTTTTAATCGGATGCAGCGTAATGTATTTTTAACTTCTGTATGTTTGGTCTATGACCATATATTGTAATACACTAAACTAAGAGACAAATTATCTTCTAATGCAAAAAGCTTCCTAAGTTCATGTTTTAATTCTTTAAATAGGAATATAATAAAGTAATATACCTCCAGACTAAATTTCAAGGTTCTTTTAAAATTCTTCAGGTAACTTTATATAAGATCAGTGGCCAATGTCCTGATAAACCATGTGCTAAGAGACTTAATACAACTGGAAAAGCAATTTCATTCTATTTCATGGCACTGCAATTGATGCAACAGCTCATCTTTTTTTGCTAAAACAGTGTCCCCCCCAAATCAAGTAATTATCAGTCTCTAACATTCTAACCCAGTGTTTCTCAACATCAGCAAGTTTAAGATGTGTGGATTCAACTACCAAAATTCCCCAGCCCATTCATGAGGTTGAGAAACACTGTTTTAACCAGAAGCTATTTTTAATCCAAATTTCTAGAACCTGAAGCAGCAAAAGCATTGTATTGTGGGATCTGCACTGGCAGACAGATGCAACTCCTAACCTATTATGGTATTAAGCAAAAAGCTACTTGAATGCTAATCTTTGGGATAATCTTGTTTAACTTTAAGAGATTTAACACTTTTTCCAAGGGAATAAACTATTGCTGATTCAGTTTAGCTGTGAAAAACTTCAGTGAAAAGACTTTATTTAAGGCAGGATGGTGAGAATAACATGCTTCACTGAACTAAAGCTCAATTTTTTAAATTTAAAAAAATGTAATTTTTTATATAATTTCTGAAAAGAAAACAAGCTTTTATAAGGAAAGAAATGGATGAAACAGGGGAACAAAAGTAATTGAATTCAGGGGGAAGCTGGAATCAATCTTTATGGCATTCTCTTTAGCAGGCTTGCTGAAGTGTAAATGTGTTTCCAGCATCAGTGAATTAAATTGCAACATTCTTTTTATTCTGTGTGGTTCTGGTGTAACAAACCAGCCATTATAAAATACATTCCTGTCTCATTAATGAGCTAAGCTTGGGAACCTAGCATTTTAGAAACATAAAGAGACAATTTATAATGAGACTTCAACTCAATGGTGAAAGCTGAGGATGGCAGACTCCATGCAAAGTTAGTGCAATAGAAAATTCTTTTCTTATATATAATAATTTTATTAAAGTTTGCAGTTACAAAGATAATAGACTAATACAAACTAAAAAGTATAAAAGAATGAAAAAAAGGGGATAGAAAGGACAGAAAAGAAAATAGAAAGAAAAATAGAAAAGAAAAAAATAAGAATATAGTAAAGAAAAAGAAAAATAGTATATAAAGAAATGACTTCCCCTTTCATCACAAGTACAAACAATTTCAGTAACTTATCACCTTTTCTAAGAATGCAACAAAAGGTCTCTTCTTCCCATATCTCATCTCTTATCTATAAACAAATTCTTAAAGCCTTGTCATTCGATCCTAGTCAGCAAAAGTCCATTAAGGGTTACCTGAAAACAACACAATCTATATCAAATAAACCAACTTTATATTCCTTCCCTTTACTTTAACACAGTAACTTATCACTTTCTCTAAAAAATACAACAAAAATCTTTTTCCAAGTCTTTAAAGCCTCGCCTTTTGGTCCTGGTCAGCAAAAATCCATGAAGGGTTACCAGAAACAGCAACATATATATTTTAATCTTGATCAAATAAACCAAGTTTATATTCCTTCCCTTTGATTTTAAGAATCTTGATCATTAAACCCTTTAAATAATGTCCCATAACTTGATGTCTTTTCATTTTCTCTTTGTGTTTTCTCAGAAAATCCTTCAAAACTTTAACAAGTCTCTTTTATAAATCCAAAGTAAGAAAATGATCCAAGTCACTCTTCTGGTTTGTTATTTGTATATCCCTTTTAATTATTAAAACATCAGCTGGTTTCATTTGTATATCCAGTGTAACATCTTTTTCTATATCATTCTTATAACTTGTCATTTTTAAATTCAAATTTAAGTCAGCCTCAGTCTCAGTCTTGTCCAGTAAAACTTGTCCCTGTTCTTTTAAATCCAGTTTATCTATGGCAGCAGACAATCTTAACTTCTGAGTCCATTGTTCCTAAATATCCTTGAATTCATCAAAAGTAAAAATATTTTGCTCCATTCTATATTAATGAGTCAAATATAAATGTTCTCCTCCTTTAGTTATAATGTTTAGTTCTTTCTGGTTCCCTCTCCAATCTTCAAAATCCGATCTTATCATTTTTTTCTTCTTCTAAACAACAGCATTTTCCCACAGGAAGATTTCTTATCAAAACTATTTCAAATCCCTCTGGACACTTAATCCATTTATAATTTTCTGAAATCAAGATTCTAATCACCCTTTTACTGTTTATTTCTCTCCCATTTTTTTTTTAAAAAGTCCTTAATCTTGTACTTAAAACTTCTTTCTCCAAGGACTGAAGGAGACTCACCCAGTGAATGTTGTAAAACTTGCTGATCTGAAGGTTCTTAATAGTTAAAAAGCCATTAAAAAGCAATTCCAAAAGTGATTAAGAAATGAGGCTCAGCTGAGCTTTATGTCCATATAGGCTATGTTAATGGCTCTGAGCTTGGTGAAACTCCCTCAACTCCCAGCTACTCCACTGACGAGTCTTGGTTCCTGCAGTCTACTTGCAAGGAGCAGTTGTCCAGTATGCATGTGGGCAATCTCACAATCTCTCCTTTTTCCAGAGAGCTTGAAAGTGGCCAGAATTCACCTTCTGGTTGCCTATCTACCTCAACGCTGTCCCCGCTCCTTTGAGGATGTTCAGCTTGCCATTTACTTACAGGCGAGAAGTCTCCACAATAGAAAATTCTTGAACGAGTGAAATACCTTCAAAAGCTCCCAAAGCAGCCAACTTATGAGAAGACTATTTTATGTGCATATATGCCCACCTTGTTGGGGGTTAGCCTCCTGCAGATTTGTATAACCCAAAAGGATTGCAGAATTCCAGGATATAACAGATGAAAACTGACAATGATGGAGCCGAGTTTAGATTACAATACTTTCAATAAAACTGAACTCTACTCTTCAATAACATATAATGAACACCTTGATTTTTATACATTACAAGGGTTTATACTTCAGAAAAAAAAATCCAAGGCATTTTATTTAAAATCCTCTGAATTTAATTTCAATCCTTAGAAAATAGAAATTACAGCTTCTGGAATTTATAACCAACATGGCTACTGGACTAGCTTGGCATATCAGGAAGGTAAATTCATTCCTAGGATTCCAGGAGCTTTTGAAAGTTCTTTAAATATAACACAAGAGTCACAACTTAATGGTCTCATACATTCTCTGCCTACAGAGGATTCCAAGTTAAATTCTTGATATTTCCAACTGAGAGGAACTGATAGCAGGTACAGGGAAAGCCTCATTCTGAGAGGCCAAGGAGCTGCTAGTAGTCACAGATCTATTGTCTGTGATTCTAATTGTAAGAAAGAATTAGAGAAGGCAGCATGCAGCCCTCTGTGCCCTAGATAATATTGAGTGAAATGCTTAATGTAGTACAAAGCAGCTTGGATGTTCCTAGAGTCATATAATCTAACTACTCTGGAAGATATACAAGGTTTTCTTCATTAGTACAAATATTTCAAATGTACACTAAGGTTTGGAACGCAGGAGATGGTATACAAATCATGAAAACAACTTGTACTTTAATACAAATATATGCAAGGATGATACTGAGCTGCAAGAAAGAATAGGTTCCCCCCTTCCTGCCCCAAATAATCTAGCTTTTAAATGAGAGATTTTATATTCACTGAAAAACATAATGGACAGGTGTTTCCTCTCTAATCTTCCTCTTGGAATAAGGTAGAATTTCTTAAACTCAGAAGCATACTCCTTTTGATGCAAATACAATATATACAGGATTCCTCCACATTCCATATTTCCAAAAGCAATAGAGACAAACATCACAGAAACATAAACGTGAAGTTAAATAGTTTGTATATCATTATTTTTGTTTCAGTGAATCACTGCTACTCAGTAATGAAATAGTGTCATTGTAAAGGTATAATAATATATTCCAGCTCTCTTTTTTCTCTGCAAAAGTTAACATATATTTTCAGCTAATTACATGTATGTCTTTGAAGGAGGGTGACAAGCAGCTGAAGAGAAGCGGAGGGTCTCTCAGGTGGGAAGAAAAGGATTATCTGAGAGGCAGTCCCTCTAAAAGCCACCAGAGATGCTCAGATGACTAGCCACTCTAGTGGCCTGCCCTAGAGTGGCAGCTAGTGTCACGCTTGAAAACAAGGAGGGCACATTTCCAAAAAGGAACACCCCCCTCCACACCCAACCTGTGATGGAAAGGTTTGATGAAGGCCGCACTCAGGGAGATAAGCATTTCCTTAGCCCCCAACAGGACCGTGGGAAGGTTAAGAAGATGAGACTGGCACCACCCTAAGGAATTCATGGTGCTTTGGCTGGCTGGCTTGGGAAGTGTAGATTCAGTCTGGAGAGATTCTGTCTGAGAGGCTGAAGCTAATAAATGCAACAGAACTGTATCTGTACTGTCTCGTGCAGTTCTTCGGGCTGAACCTAACATCAATCTCTCCAGACTCATACTACCATCGAGAGGGGGGAACTGGAATCATGGCAACAGATCCTCAGGGGGCAAATTTGACACCACAGTTGTTGGCGGCAGCCCTGCTACAACATCAACAGCAAGTGGATGCACAAATTAATAATCTATACTTCCCAAGCCAGCCAGCCAAAACACCATGAATTCCTTAGGGTGGTGCCAGTCTCATCTTCTTAATCTTCCCATGCTCCTATTGGGGGCTAAGGAAATGCTTATCTCCTCGAGCACAGCCTTCATCAAACCATTCCATCACACAACCAGGTCTAATTAATAGTTGCCAGGCCAGCTCTCTTAGACAATTTAAGGAGGCCTTATTACAGGCTGACTTGCATTAGGCAGCAGCAACCAAAACCCCAGGCCACCAAGGATCTGATGACCAGATCTTGGGTTGGGGTTGAGGGAGCTGGAACAGAGAATCAGTGTAACGCACCGAGACTGCCTTCCCTGAAGACATCCCATCCTTGCCTCCTTTGTATCTCTCTGTACCCATGATGTGATTGCCTGCCCCTTCACCTGAGGCACCCTAACTCCCCCCAACTCCTGTCGTACCACTCCAGGTCAAAAGAGCTGATCTTTTAATCCAGTGACTTAATTCAACCAAGAACTCAGCTAATAACCTGGTCTCTAGGATGCTTCTGCCCAGCACTCAAAAGCACCTAGCCCCAGACAGATGGCCTACCACTCCTAATCATCCACACACACACACACCACACAACCCTCATTACTAGCCCTGTTCTCATGAGAATAGCTAGAGTTCTAAAACATACCACTATCCCTGCCAAATTGGGAAGGAAGTGGGGGTCAATGACACCCTCCATCTTACACCTACAGGGAAGAACAATATCAATCTCCCAGCAAAAACTAGACCCCCGATACCAGCCAATTAGGCTCTTTCCCTTCACAGTTTTCCAGGCCTTTACTTTTCCACAGTCAATTCTTCACAGGCCAAATAGAGAAAACTTGGGAGCAGCCCAAGAATGACATCTAGCCCACACTCCAGTGTGCAAAAGATAAACCTTACAACACCCAAAGGATCTCCAATTGATCAAGTCTTCTGAAACACCAAGGACAAGCAACCTAATGTCACTGCCACTGCTCAGATAGACAGGTAGACCCATACAAACACCCATCACTGCCACCAATCAGATGCAGGCTGCAGCCAGTTCAATCACCATTACCACTTCAATGAGTGAGCAGTGATACCTCTGACCCAGTGCTGTACAACACCAAATGGCTGATCATAGCACTGCTGCTCTACCACTGGTTTGCCACATGATTCAGACAGCCAAGCTGTCATGCCACCTTCAGGTCTATGCTGGCAGCCCAGCAGGATGTCCTTCCCATTCCAAAGGGTTCATTCCTTATCTGCTCCAGCAGATAGCACAGGTTACTGTGCTAACCCACAGTCCAAAGGGAGTCCCCTTCAACACTTTCTACAGACGTCAGCATCTCTATAGACCAACAACATATTAACTACCAACTACTCCGATGGCCTTGGAACAAAAATGAACGACATTTATACTTGGTGCTAGATTTCTAATAACACAGCTATTGGAAAGACGCATAAAAATGCTAGTACTCTGAACCAGACATCTAAAATGGTATATCATACATACACATATACATAAACTGAAGCATTCATATGTGTGGAAAGGTGGTAGGAGATGATTTCCACTGCTTTAGGTCAGGGTTGCCCCCCCCCCCATAGTGTTCTGTAGAACCCTAGGATTCCACAAGAATTTGATGAGAGACTAAGAGCAAAAATCTCCAATTTTCTGTCACCAGAGCTTTACCTCTCGATCTGGAGTTCTGGGATCTTTTAAAAATCAAAGAGATTCCACAGCCTGAAAAAGTTTGAAAACCCTGCTTTAGACATCAATTCCCACCTTGATTTGATAATTCAACACACATTCTGCTGCATTTCTCAATTTAGAACTACTTCCACACTTATGAGCATCTACAAACGGACCTCTCTAACAGATATCTCTGTATCATGTGCAAGTCAGTTGGAAGTTTTCCAGTTTCTAAACGCTTTCTCATATCAATGCAACATTCTAATCTGGGAAGTTTAAGTTTATATTAATATATATAGAGATAGAGATATATAGATATATATATAGATATATATATAGGGTTTTCAAGGAAACAAATTTGGAAAGATTGTTGTGAACTGACTGAAGGCAAATATATTGTTCCCCACGTCACCAAAAGTGGCAGAAGCCTCCATACTTGCATTCAATGAGTGTTGCCAGAAAACAAAATGCAAAGACAGAGCTCTAAGTGCTGGCATTTCACTTATGTCAAATAACAATAAGTTTATGCTATGTATTTATTTTGGCAATTCTTTGCTATACTTCTAGATGCAGCAGTTATTTAAAACCTTTAGAAGCATCTGGAACCAAAACTAGGGAAAACTTCTATATGCATTTGGTGAAAGGAGACAGTAAAACAGAACTAGTAATTACATTTTCAAAGAAAAAAAATCTGACTATATCTTCATTATGCTGAATGTCTGACTAATTATATTAGTGGTTTATGTATTTGTTTCAAGAATATGAAATCAGAGGGACAGCCAACTTCTTGTTACATTGTCTTGTGCTTCCAAGGGGAATTAAACAGAATTTAAGGCATTTCAAAAGTGACATCATCGGTAAAAAAGAAAACAACAAGCTGAGAAATTTGTGTACTGGCTTTTATTACAAAGAAGTCTTGTACGGCTGAATACAGGACTGAGCAGGAAAGCTTGCATATGAAGCAAAGGTTAGAAGAACAGGCTAAAAAGCAGCAGGGGAAAAAGATTCTTCCCATTACTGTTATGCTAAAACTCAGCAGGCAAATTGGCAAGAAGATAATGACATTTGAAATAAAGTCCTTTCCTTTCCTTTCCTTTCCTTTTTCCTTTCCCCATCCCATCCCTGTCTGAGGTCATACCTCATACATACATACATACCTGTTCAACCTGTTCATCCTCCCAAAACATATTGCTTGGTGCACTTCTCTCATTCTGTTTATCTTCAGACCTTTCTTTTTCCTAAAGCATCAGCATTATGTTAAACCATAATTTGGTTTGCTTGTCAGGCCAGTGTAATGTGTGAATAAACCATGGTTTAAGACTGAAAGGCAAGTTTAAGGGATTATTTGCTGCTGAATTTGTCACTAAGAGATATATTGCTTGTTTATGGTTTGACTTATTCCTAGTTTGTTTTTGTGTCCCTCTCAAGTCTTAATCAATCAACACAAATGCAAAGCACAGGAGACTTAAAAACAAAGCATGTACTGAATGAACAAATCACAACAATTTTGCTTATCTGAAATGATAATAGTATATTCAAGAAATCTTAGGTTTTGATGCAATGTAAGTAGTATGTACTGTGTTTTCCCCTTTGCCTTGAGTGAGAAAGCTATAAAATCAAGCAATAATATATTCCATTTTAGGAGCAGAAATAGGTTTGATCAAGAAACTGCTTTCAAATAAGTGCAATAGAGCTCTGGTCATTTGTTTCTCTGGTTTACTAGGAAACAGTGCAAGTCATATATTGGACAACAACTAGCTTTCTTCAACATATCTGGCATGTCCAAATATAGTTCATATTGCCCCCAAGAGGTTGTTTACTGGTACAGAACTGAAAATTATCTATATGTCCAGATGAAACAGGGGGAAACAAAATAGAACACATAGGATGCTTAAAATTATGAACATGTTGTGATCAATGTTTCTGAATGAAAAATAAAGGAGAAAACCACACATTGATGTAGAAGGTTCTATCTGGGCTCCAAAATACTCTAAGTATATTTCCTGTAATTTACAATATGTTTTCTCTTGTTTTTGATGCATTTGCTATGTATGAGCTGTTGCTTCATTCTGTCACTATAACCTATATACATTTCCTCCCTCCCCAAAGCCAAACTATAATAGGAAATAGTTTCTTTTGATTGAACAACCTAGTTTAATAAATCTTGCAACCCACTGAAGACAGCATTATATGGTTTTAAAGCCTGAAGGTGTACCATCCAAGGAAAAAATAAACTGAATAAAAAAAGACAGGGTCTAACTTAAGAGATCATAACTGAAAATACATTTTTTTAAAAATCTGATTAGCACAATTATATATGCACTGCAGTATGTATCACTATCCATAAGAAAAATAGAAGACTAGGAGAAAGGTACTACCAAAACACAGCTTCCATATGCTATAATTGTACATGGATGAAAGGATACATGTAAATGAAGAAATCAAGATAGATAGATATGAACCTATCAACACTCCTTTCTAAAAGAAAAACACTTTTCCTCCACGTGCTCTAAGTTAGGAAAAATATGTAACTGCATAGGATTGTGCAATGGAATCCTATCTCATACATTGTCAAAATAAATCTGGAAACGTAGGTATACATTATATCATTAATTCCTTCTATTGATACAAATGGAATTAGAAGACTCCAGTTCACATAGCTTCAAAGCAAATAGCTGGTGTGTTTCCAACAGGATTATAATAATCCCCCTAATTTTTTTCAGTATAAATCAGTACCCATAGCTTGACTTCTGCACAGGGTGAGAACTGGATATCTTAAGCCACCTTTCCCAGAAATCCTCTAGGTATTCATACCCTGGCTTTTCAGTTAGTGACTTGATAGTTTCTGCTGCTACCAGTTATCTTCTAGGAAACACCTCATTTTCTCCTAACCCTGGTGTGTGAAAGAAAAAGCAGTCTCACACTACTTGTGCTGCCTTTCTGCTGTTTAAAAGATAAACATGGAAAAAATAAATAATTGTTATAATTCAAGCTCCTGGGCTTGTAGCTTAGAGGCATGCAACTGAAGATTCAACCCTCCCTATCCTCTTATAGAAGATAAATCAAACCCACAAGAGATGAACAAAATAAAATTTTATTTTAAAAAATGCAATGTAAATATCACTTTTCAACTTTAAATATTAAAATGCATACATTCAAAGTTAAAAAAAAATGGAGAGCTATTCAGATTATGGCAGAACAGCAGGTTCATTTTAAAAAAGAAAAAGAACATATAATAATGTAACGTTCCAAATATCCCACTGCTGCATTATAAATCTTCCATCAAAAGATGGGACAGAGGATTCCAATATACAGATTTCAGAAAGATCCTAAATAAAAATGTAGATTGCTATGTATAGCCTGAATTATGAAGAATGACACACTATTACTTATATTGAACATAAAAATATAGCAAAAGGCAATATAATTTATTTATTTTATTTATTTATCAAACTTATATGGCTGCCCATCTCACAAGAAGTGACTCTGGGCAACGTACAGCAAAAAAAGAATTGAAATAGTACCATAAGAAAATAAAGACCAATATTCTAATACGGTTTTCTGGCTAGATGCATTTACTCATTCTGTGGAGATAAATGGATTCCTGAAGCAAAAGTCCTCTATATGGTTTCCTGGACTTTTCCAGCTTCTTGCAAATTCCCAGCTTTAATCAGAGACTCAGGAGAATAAAGTTAGTTCTCTCCTTTTCCAAGCTCCAGTACCCATCCTCTGCTGTTGTTCTAAAAGGATCAATCTTCAGTCATCTGCTGAGAGAGAACAGCTGAGGAAAATCTGATTCTGTATGTGACTCAGAACATATATCTTTGCCTTGGAAAATATACATTTGTCTTCAGATATGTAAATGTGCATCCTGTGTCTGACATAAAGGCAGGTGCGTGTGTCTGTGTGCGCGCGTGTGCCTTCGACTCAGCATTGTACCATCAACATACAGGCACACACATAATGTATTGGACACTGTCTAAGCATAAATTCATAAAGAAGCAGATTCCAAACAGATGAGGGAGACTGGACCAAAAAAAACAAAAACAAAAACCAGAAAATGTACACGTTTATATATGGACTACAAAAATGATCAAAATATATCACCAAAATTTGACTGTTCTTATACAGAGGAATTAAGCCACTACTTGTGAGAGGAAGGTATCTGTTAGGAATGCACTGAAAAGAGTCATCTACTTCCAGTTGCGCTGCCCCTTTTACATCATAACTACTCTATTGAATACTTTAAGAAAGGCTTTGGGGAGATCCAGCAGCAGAAAGAGTAGGCACAAGAATATTCTCAAAGTGCACACCAATATTTTTTGCACTCAATTTGTATCCTAAACTTTATTTTTTGTTTCTTTCATATACAATTTAAACAACCCAGCTCTTCCTTCCTGTCATACATCAGTCCTAAAGTTAACAAATAGTTCATGTCAGATCTGCCATTATCTTACAGTTTTTCAACACAGGATAGCTAGATTCAAATATGCTCTTTTTGAAGCTATAAAATATTCCAATCAGCATGGAATTCCAGAAAGAAAACAGAAACAGAAGAATTCAGCTAAGAAGGGGAGGGAGAGAGAAAAATATCACAAAATACAAAATGTAAATGCTAATTAGTAACTTCTTTATAGGATTGATTCTCCAAATAGAAATTATGTAGGCTGCAGCATATTTAGATTTCAATCTGCATAGGTAGCCTTATGTTCTACTCAAATAAACATGGTTTTCTTAACTCTCCATATAATGCATTAGGAGAAATAGTGTTAACTGAATTGCAGACAAATTAGTAATGCTAGTTCTTCCTATCCAAACTGTAAGAGAGTGAACAAAATCATCTTACAGCTGTATTGATACTACGTAGCTTTCCACATGCTGAAATTTAATTTTCAGCTGTATGATGAGGAAAGATGAACTGTTGTAATTGAAGAGCTCCTGGAGGGCAAGTAAAAATATTTAAGACTCAGAGGCTTAGCAACTAGAGCAAATTTAGACTACCTGGGTTACACAGAAAAGCTTGATGTAGCAAACTAATTATTACTATTTACCATATCAATATTATATGTTCCTTTGTACAGTATTCCTATTCATCCACAGGCAAGACTCCATTCTAGTACTTGGTAACGTGCATATCTAAATATTTTTTGTTTGTCATCATTATCAAGCTATGCATTGAAACACCATTTCAAATACTGTGCCTCTTCAAACACTTATATTTAGAGATTATAATTATTACAATTCTTCCACTATATAAATTGATCACATCTACCTATATCTTCATAAACAATTCATAACACAAACCATAATTCAAATAAAACTGGCATTATTAAGTCCAGATAAATATGCCAAAGGATCATATACCAAACTCTTCACATACAGTAAAATCCAGCTCAGGGAGCTTGTTATTATCTTGACAACTTGAACTAATAATTCAAAACAAGTTAGATAATTTAAGGGTTAGGGTAGGGTCCTAATTTAAGGACTGCTTTTTGGGAGGGAGGAGGATAAAACACACTTTTTATTAGCTCATCTTGTTATGTTCACCATAGTAAGTTGTGGATGCAAGAGGGCTTAACATTGTTTGATTTCACCAGTTAAATATTTTTAATTAAGTCAGAAATTCTAAATCTGCCTGCACTTCAGGTTTTGGCAATAATTACATGCTGTAATCAGTTAAGGGACAGCTAGTCTAATAGCAAGTCACTTTAATGATCTAAAGCTGTCCTCTGACCCTACATGGTCTTTTGCAATTATTGAAGCTGAACAGTATGTGCTAAATTATACTGACAATGCTGCCACTCTTACTACATCATACATACATCCCTCTTTGCTAATAACTAAACTCATGGGATTAGACAAGTTGCACTGTAGGCTGGAGTAATGGTATTAGTTCCTAAAGGTATGCATCTATTGGGAATTCTATCTAATTTAACCATTATACCCCAGCTGAAGTATTTTCATCAATATGTCAATTGTTGCCTGAAATGCTTTTCAACTTTTATGAGCTTTCAGAGAATATATGGGTGGTGTTTTATCAAATGTTTCAATTTCTACAGGTCAGTCTTGAGAGAATAGTGAATCAAGAAAAGTTAAATTGCTGCTAGATATACATTTATCCATGTGACATCTAGTTATATATTTTTGTAAAATATTGTTGTATATTTTACAAATTCATTAGGTTTCCTTTTGGTATTCAGCAGAGTTCCCAGTGGAACTTATATCTAAGATAATGGAAAACGACATTGTTTTTAGACTCAAGTGAACACATAGCTGGAAGAAAGTTCACAACACTCAATTACATTCTTAGCTCTTATTACTGGCTAAGAAACCAATGTGCCACAAGCTTGCAGGAATTTTTGATTCCATTATCTACAGGAAGAAAGATAAAGTAGTGGCCCTAATTACTGTATGTCAACAAATCTACTATAATTAAATGTATAATTAAAATTGATATTGTTGTGGATATGTTTTATTTATGGACAACCACATCTCAGAAGCTTGAAATTAAGAGATATAAACCAAGCAATAAAGAAAATTAAACCTGACATCATTGAGCCACTGAAAGCATAGCAAAATTGTTAAGAAATGTTATACAACTGGCAGTCATTAACCAACCTAAACACATTAAAAAAATTACTATGCCATGGTTCTATGAGGGTAGCTAAACATTAATTCAGACTGAATTCACCTCTTCCTTGAACCATTAAGAAGTATATGTTAAGGTTAAACTATAATAAATTAACTTGATTTTAAGGTGCATGATTGTTTCCAAACTGAAAAGTATTTCTTAAAAATGAAGTACCGGATCTCTCTGAATTTCTTAATCCTGAATAAAAAGTACATTTGTATCTATAAACCTATATATCTGATGCACCACTCAGCAGGATGGTTAATGTGTTCACTGGAGGAAAGGCTGGGAATGGCAAAGAAAGTAAACAATATAGCAGTTTGATAGAAGTGATAAATAGGGTAAACCAGGAACATGAGTAGGGATTAAGAACTCATCATGGAAGCACAAATAAACCCAACAGAACACAGAGGAACCATCTGGCACACTGCCTGCTCTGAATCTTCCTTTTCTACACTGGTAGAAATTGCTGATAACAAATGTTCTGACAAGCCAAATGGATATTAACCAAGAGTGAATTAAATTAAATGTGACAGGGCAGGTCTTAGTTACTTCTGAATCATGTAAACAATTTAGAATAAACAGGTCAATTTCATCTAAATTTTCAAATAGAAAGTCAGATTCGAATATGTCAGAGTCAAAATAGGAAGGACTGATATGTTAGTTTGTGTGTATGTTATTACTGGAATCTGATAACTAAAATATGCAAATTCACATGTATATTTTTATTTATTTATTTATTTAAACAATTCATATAGCCACCCATTGTAGTTATAAATAGTGACTCTAGGCAGCTTACAGAAAATTAAAAGCAAAAGCAAAACACAAAGTAAACAATATACAAAGTAACCATAATATGGCTGGAATCAAAAAAAAAAAAAAGTGTACCACTTCAGTCATCAAACCACAATTAACCAACCAATAGGGCTCTCTCCACCATCTAGCCCAAATGCCTATGAGAACATCCAGATCTTCAATGCTTTATGAAAGGGCAACAGGATTGGGGCCCACCAGATCTCACGAGATATAGCAGGTGCAGCTATAAAGAAGGTCCAACTCCTAGGACCTACAGGAGGACACTTTCTAATACAGTGTTTCTCAACCTCAGCAACTTTAAGATGTGTGGACTTCAACTCCCAGAATAGTGGGGAATTCTGGGAGTTGAAGTCCACACATCTTTAGGTTGAGAAACACTAGTCTAACAGAAAGGATCTGAAGTTAATAATTAGTATCAAAGTATTAATGCCCAACAGTTTCATTTTGTTTTTAAATAAGACATAAGGCTTTAATTTTGTTTCTGCTTGAAGCATGGGATTGGAATATATGGCCTAGCAGCCCCTTGTAGCTCTATGATGCCATGATTGTAAAGCAAATGAAAGTGAATGTAAAGTCATGTTTCTATTTGTGCTCTTTTATCTTCTATTTGTCATTTTCAAATACATATATATGGATTCAAGCATAGAATTTGGCAAAGAATGAAATCTGAAAGAAAACATTTATATTTTTTAAAGTTTATTTTAATACTAATTATTTGAATTGTACTTTACAAAAAAAATCTTTAAAAATGATATGAGATTGCTACTCAATAACAACCTTGTGGATCCAACTATAGGCAGCAAAGCAAAGCAGAAAAAAATGCAACAGAACATTATAACACTCATAGATTGTATTCAGTAAACTATGGTTTGTCATTACAAGCATGAGTCTCAGCTTTCCTTTTCCAGTCTTCCACCTACTTCCATCTTCTGTGGAACCATGCAGAGAATGGAAATTTTCATTTCCATTTTCAACTTATTGCTGTTTGGCAATAGTATGTCTAAAATTATATATGACTAAAGTACGTCTAAATTTAGACAAAACATTTGAACTATGATTTATTTAAACAAACAGATTTCAAAATGTAATATATGACTTGTTTTAACTATAACTAAGAGCACAGTTTTTATGCTTAAGTCATAATAATATACAGAGTTAATAAAAACGGAAATGTTACTTTCTGGTTTTCTGCTCACAGCAACTGCAGAAGAGGACATGTTAGAAGAATTCATAGGTGAAAACACTCAAGGCTTTTTACAATTCATTATCGTTTATTGTTATGCCAGCATGGAGTCACTGAGTATTTTTAGAATATTGCAGAGAACAATAAAAAGAAAAAGAAAATTATGACAAATTTTAGTTTTATTCATGGTGACCTTTCTACAATAAGGAATTTAAGCTAATTTTAACTACTTTCAGTAATTTAACAGTATTTTTTCAGCACTTTTTTAATGCTGCATTTATACTGTGGGGGTGCTGAACTGTTTTACTCTGTGATACAATATAGGATAAAAGGCAATAACCAAAATAATAAACTATATTGTTGAAGAAACTTTTTGAATATTTGGCAGTATACATAATGCATACTGATGATTTTTCATATACTGTGAGCATAAAAAATTCCAAGCACAAAATTAATCAAATAAGTAACTTACAAATGCAGTGCAGATAAATTTATGTTGATTGCTACTGATTACCCTTCTCATGCCCACATAATGCTCATTGACTCAATCAAACCCATTTATACACAACTATCTGAGATACATATTGATATTTCCAGCATGACTTTTGCCACTTGTGCTCTGGAACCCTGCTCCTCCTGGTTCCTTCAGGAAACAGGTGGAGGTATAGTTGGCTATATCCAGAAGGTTGTCAATGCCTCTTTATAATAGAGGATGATGTCTCCAGGCTCCAAGATAATGTGAAGTGTCCCTTCTTAAAGAGGCACTTCCTGAATCTGGCCATAGTTGACAATTGTAGTCCAGTCTCCAATCTTCCTTTTTAGGGAAGTCTGTTGAGACTGTGATGAGAATTCAGCTGCTGAGAGCCATAGAGGAAATGGATTATCTGGATTCCCTTCAGTCAAGATTAAGGCATGGGCATGGAATGGGATTGGTCTTGCTGGTAGGTAACCTAGACAGGAGCAGTTTCTGATACCATGATCATATCATCCTTCTGGATTGTCTGCAGAGGTTTGGAAAGGCACTGTCTTACAGTGGTTCCATCCCTAACTTAATGGACAGTTCCACTCCCACCTTAAGGAGCAAAGGTGTCTATTCAGTGGTCACCAAGGAAGAAAGGTTGGCTCCCTGGTCCAGGTCAAGCAGGCAGGCAAGCACTTCCCTTAAGTAACAGACTGCATCGTAGGAAACTTCCTGGACTCAGACCTACAGTACTTCCAAACGGAATGTGGAAGCTGTATCCAGGAAGGTTTTTGCCTACCTTCCACTGGTGCACATTCATACCCTCATTCAGACAATGTTCATTCTTTTCAGACATTGTAGATGTCTAGATTTTTTTGCAGCCCAGATGTAGGAGCTCTGATGAAGATACACATATCATGCTCATCTTATCTCTTGGTAAAAGGGAGAGTGTAATGAACAAACAGTAAATGGTGAAACAGACCATTATATAAGTAACGTATTTCCACATGCCTATTCCATATTCAGCTTTTTTCCATGCCTCAACATTAAAACTAGTTATATTGTACTCCTGAAGTATCCTCCCTGAACACTGACACTGCTTAAAATGATCTAAAATTCTGGCAACAAACTTTTCTGTGAAATACATCAATTAACTTCCAGTGCTACATCTCCAAAAAAATGTTTCCCACATGTTGACTAGTATATTTTATGTAAAATATGAACCTTTGCAAAACAATACATTTTAGTACCTATAGATTTTTCTTTCCTAGCACACTTTATTTTTCTATCTAAAAGGTAACAAATAGCCTTCTGAGAAAAGGAAAAGATCTACCCAAACCCTGAAGTTTAAATGTCCCTGAGGAAAAGCAATCCTATTCTTCAATTCAGCAATAGGCAAGAACCATGTGTACAAATTACTGTGAAAAACCTAGTCTCACCTTTTGTTTCGAAGAGAAATGAAAATGAAAAATAACTTCTGGAAGACATTAAATGTTTTCACTTTTTTTTTTTGCTGTTACTTAAGATTTGAGTCTTTTACAGCATGGTAGTCCTCAACTTATGACAACTGGGACCAGAATTTCCATCACTAAGCGATGTGGTCATATGACATCATGTGACCAAATTGCTAAGCAATGGCAATCTGGGCAGTCATGGTTGCCATCACAACCCAAGAGGCATGGGTCATTAAGTGGGAAGATGCAGGAATCCCATGTAAGGATCATATGGGTGCTGTGGGGTGGGGTGGGGGACACCTGCAAGGGCCAGTGCAGGCCACGCACAAGTTGGGGGAGGAGGGTGCTGTGGTGCAATGCAAGCTCAGGAAGGCCGGGGAAAGAACACACTGCAGCTCAGGGGCTTATTGGCACGCCATGGTTCTGACATGAGCCATGTCGCACCAGGAAGCCCCTCTGTGCTGTGCTGCTGTGCTGCTGGGCTGGGGCTTCACGCGGCACAAATGGGGTTTCTGGCATGCTGTGGCTATGGGGCTGCAAAAAGCCCCAGAGCTGCAGCATGCCAGAAAGCCCCTTTGCACTGCACCAAGCCCAGCCCTAGCAAAAACCAGAAAACCCCAGAACTGCAGCACGCCAGGAAGCCCCTTTGCACCACGCAAAGCCCAGCCCATCCGCATGGCACAAAGGGGCTTCCTGGCTCCCGCTGCCACCCCACGAAGCCCCAGCCAGCAAAGGAGGCCCTAGCACTGCGGCACAAAGCCACCACCCAGCGGCATGGCACAAAGCGGCCACCCCAGGAAGCTGCAGCCACCCCAGCCCAGCTGCCCTGCCCTCTGACACCTTGCACTCTGCCACCCCAGCTGACCTTCACCATCTTCTTGCTCCCGATGAAGCATGCCCTGCCTGGCCTTTCATGAGGTGGCTGCTGGCCACGTGAGCCAACTTCCCCAGGTCTTGTGAAGAAACCGCCATGGGGAAGAAAGCCTCTTGAGGCCAGCAGCTGCCTCACAAAGGTCCAGGCTGCTCAGCAGTGGGAGCAAGATAATGATGATGGTCAACTAGGGTGGCAGGAACTGTGGAGTGCAGGGGGCCAAAAGGGCAAAGATAGGGAAAACAGGTGGGGAGGAGCTGCAGCACCTCTGTGGTCATAAGTGCCGGTGGGCTGCCAAACACCCAAATTTTGATCACATAACTGTGTGGTTAAGTTAGGTTATGCAATGGCCATAACTTCGGGCACTGGTCGTATGTTCCTTTGTTCAGCACCATTGTAACTTTGAACTCTAATCCCTTAACATACAGGACAAATATGTAATGGAAGGTATTAATCTGTCCTTTTAAATAATACACTGACTGCATCTTTCTTAGTATTGGAACCCTTGAATAATTCCTGTTTAATCACTTCATTAGAATTACATCTGATTATGAGCCTTGGTTACTTAATTTATATGAGAGTATATTCTGAAATGCTTTAAATAATGAGGCAAAGATTTATAAATCACAAGGAATTTTGTTCATTTTATTTCCGTTTTTACTGTTTATTCTTTGCTTATTGTACTTCTCTTTTTACCAAGAGATGGCTTGCCTACATATAATGGCAAGGAAACATAGAAGAAAATGTGATCTTAAAAAGCAAAAAGACAAAAAGCTGATCCTGGTATGAAGCAGCAACTTTTTAACAAAAAAGTTAAAAATATTAGATAACAACAACAATAATTCACTTAAAGCATTTCATCACAGTTTTCCATTTAAAAACAATGTATTAAAACTTACAAAGGAAAGGAAAAGCACTAAGACCAAAAATAAATGATGTGCTTCTCACACATAATTTCTGTAAGTGAAATCAAAATGCAGTCCTTCCCCAGGCAATATTTCTCATAACCTCAAAATCTGCTTCAGAGGTACACTATATCCCGAGATAGATTTTAAAGGTGTGTGGAAGATACAGGGGTAAGGAGAAGGTCCAGCTTGCAATATTTTATTTTGCCCAGTAAAATTACTAAATATGAATTCAAACATAGAGTAATAATTTATATAACAATAACATGTAAAAAACTTTAAAACCAGCCACGTTATTTATTAAAATACAAAGTTAGCAGGGGAATATTCAGAAACATAGCTAATAAAATTAAATGGCAGCCAGGCATATTAAGTATGTTG
Source organism: Python bivittatus (assembly GCF_059951505.1). Lineage (NCBI taxonomy): Eukaryota > Metazoa > Chordata > Lepidosauria > Squamata > Pythonidae > Python > Python bivittatus. The sequence continues at coordinate 25,743,660 of NW_028277058.1, read as the reverse complement.
GCAAAACTTAAAGGGCTGGAATAACTTCTTTGGAATTTTTTCTTTTACTTCAATTATTACTTTTGCACTTTTCATCTAACAGAATATCCATCACCATACCTAGATAAAGAATTATTCTTTTTCTCGTATCAATCATCTGTAGTCCTTCATTTTGTGACATTTAATTTACATTACAGTTACATACCACAATTACAGTGTGCTATGATTGGCACAAATTCCAGTGGCTGTATTATATTGTTGCTTTAGATGTTATGTCAAAACATGTCAAGTCCAAAAGTGGGCACAGCCTTTAGGGCTTGGTTCACAGGTTAAATTGTCTCTGTGTCTCTGCATGAATTTAATGCATAAATTTTGCTCCTCCTTGGCTCTCCAGTTCCAAGAAAGAAGAAAGAAACAATTTTGTAGTTGTTTTTAGTCAAATTCATTGGGGGGAAGCTCTGGAGATTACTTTTTCACCTCTGACTTAAACAATATATGAGGACATATACTCAGTTTAGACCAGAATATAAAAGCAATACACCAAATAAATAAATAAAATGGGATGAATTAACATATCCTCTGATTGACTACATCTTGCCTTTTAAACACTCAAGAGATTTTGCTGTAACAACCTATCTTATTATCAAAACATAGTTTACTATAAAGATTTGGAACTTCTGAATGATGTCCTTGGAATTCTTGAAATTTCCCTTTAACTATTTTCTCCATAACTTTAAGAAGAAATATAAATGGCTGTTTAGATATTTATAAATACAGTTATATGATTAAAGTGCTGCAACACCAAAAATGTATACTGTTAATGCTAACTAGCATTCCCTTTATTAAGTTGTGTAAAGCTTGCAAACCTAAGAGGTCTTTATGTCCACCAGGCTTTATAAACAAAGCAATAGTAGAAAACAAAGCAGACAGAGGGAATCGCATGATTTTGGAGTCCTCTATTTATTCAATCAAAATTGCTAAACGATCACAAAACCATTGCCTGTTTTTATTATTCTCCTTTGCTTCTTCTGTTGCAGCTATTTTTTTGGTGTAATTTTTAGCTTAATGATGGCACTCAAATTATATTGTAATATGGCATTTCAAAGAAGAGTAATCACGAAATTATCTTCTCTAGCTATTGGATCTGTTTACTAAGAACTGCAGTTAGTATGCTCTTGTTGTTTTAATAGCACCTGTTGTTTTCTAGGATGCAGGAAACTCCAGGACAGAAACAAACACAAATAAATATTTGTTCAGACTTTCACACGTTTATAATGAGATATAAATGCTAGAGAAATTAAATCTCAGTTGAACAACCTTGAATGCATCTATTCTACAAGTGAATAATCAGTTGTGCTTCTAACCTTTTATTCTGCTCTTCAAAGTATAAAAATGCACAGCACACACAAAGGCCATGTTTAACAGTTTAGTGCACTTTTAAAGGCACATTTGTCTCAGAACACTTATGTGGAAATAAGAGAACTGGAAAGGGGTCAGGCAACATTCTAAATCTAACAATTATTTACTACAAACCAGGTTGTTGGGATTCTTTTTCCTTTTTTGCTAAGGACCAATTGTTTTCTAATTATAAATAGACAATATTGTCCTAAGTGCTGTAAAAGATCCTTACAAGCTCACAAGTGTCTTGTAACACTTGTAGGTCCCAATAATGTCCAAATATTCCTGGCATCATTGTTAAAAAGATAATTTACTAAAACGTACTGGCCCATTCAGCTAAGGGGTTTTATACAAGGATGTCTTTGTTATTATTAAAATGCTCATGTTTTGAGAAAAACCGCTTAAATGGATGACCTTGTAGGGGAAATAAAAGACTGTGAAGATTAATTTTTTTCAATACGTTATTGCAATTAATATACAACATTTCAGATACTGAATTTAGCACTTTGTTTCCCTAAAAAAAATTAACTGCCAGTGCAATAAGTCCTAGAACTGGATTTTAAGATTTAAAGTGATAATTAAGATATTATAATACCAGATTTCATAATAATTCAATTTTATGCCATTACTTAAGGGTGACTCTATTGTTTTAACTCTCAAATCTTCAAGTAATATACATTTTGATCAAGCAGCAAAAAGGAGAACTCCATGCATTACAAATACTATTTTGGTCCCCATGCCATTCTTGAAGCATTACACCTCTATAGCTTCCCTAAAATAAAAATAAATTTCCTTAATTTTTAATAAAGATTTCCATACTATACAACCCTAAATGATTGATAAGGCTGCCCATCACCATATTGCAACACATTGAATGCTACAGATAATTAGTTATTTGGTATTGATTAATTATGTACAATCAAGTCAGTGTCAATTGTTAGTAACTATATCGATTTTCTCTAGGATGATCTGTCCCCAACTTGGCCCTTCAGATTCCAGTAGTGCACCCATCACTGCTATAACTGAATCCAGCCATCTTGCTGTTGGCGTCCTCTTCTCCTGTTTCTTACAACTTCTCCCAGCATTATAGACTTCTCAGCAGAACTAGGTATTCCCACAAGGTGTCCAAAACATGCTATTTTAAGTCTCATCATTTGTGCCTTGAGTAAGAACTCTGGATTGAATTGTTCTACGATCCGTTTGTTTGTTACCTTGGCTATCCATGGTATTCTCAGGAGTCTTCTTTAACCCCAGCGTTCAAAAGCACCAGCACTCTTTCTATCCTGATCCTTTAAAGTCCAAATTTCACTTCCACTGAGTGTCAGAGTTAAAACCACTGCCTGCTGAATTCTGTAGGTATAGATACATCATATTTGAATATCTTTTCCAAAATCTTCATTGCTACCCTACCAAGTGCTAGTCTGTGGCGCATTTCTTGATTGCTGGTTCATTTTGATGGTTGATCAAAAAGGTAGAAGCTATCTACCACTTCAATATCTTGTCAGTTCTAAGGCTCGGTTGCTGGACCCATTATAATGAGTTTGGTCTACTTTGCATTTAATCTTAGTCCCATGCTTTTACTCCGCTCTTTGACTTTCACTACTAGAGCTCCAAATCATTTATATTTTCAGCTATTAGAATAGTATCATCAGTATAGTACAGGTTATTGATATTTTCTTTTTCCAATTTTAAAACCATGTCCATCTTTTTTCCAATACAGCTTCCCTCAATATATATTCAGCATACAGACTGAATAAAGAAGGGGAAAGTATACAGCCATTTTTCATTCCTTTGTCAACCTGAAGCCAATCTGTTTTGCCACGATGTGTCCAGACTGTGGCTTCTTGACCTGTATGTGAGTTTCACATGAAAGCAATGAGATTTTTTAGACTCCCTTTTTCCCAATGACATTTTGCAACTTGACTTGGTCAACACAATCAAAGGCCTTTCTATAATTATTGAACTGCATATTGACTTGGTTTTGGTATTGTTTTGCTTTCTTAATTATCCAGAACGTATCAGCAATAATGTTTCTTGTTCCTTGGCTCTTTCTAAAGCCAGCTTGAACATCTCCTTTTCCACATAGGCCTCTAACCTGTATCGGATGATTCTAAGTATTATTTTGGAAACAAATAAAATTAAGGTTATTGTACAACAGTTTGAACATTCTGTTATATCTTCCTTCTTTGGTACTAGTATGTAGACTGATCTTTTCCAGTTTATTGGCCACTGTGCTGTTCTCCAGATTTACTGGCACAGTTCAGTTAAAACCTTTACAGATTCTTTTGTTCTCTGCAATACCTCTGTAGGTATTCCATCAATTCCTGTAGCCTTCCTGCTTGATAATGCCTGGAGTGCTGATCTAACTTCATATTCTAGTACTAAAGGTTTTTGTAAATAGCTAATATCTTCTAAGGTATTTGGGGTGTTGACATTTCTTCTGTGCAGAATTTCAGTATACTCCTTCATCTTTCTTTGGTCTTCTTCAAATCTGTTACTATATGTCCATTGGGATTTTTTTACAATACTAATTTAAGGATGGAATCTGTTTCTGAGTTCAGAAAACTTTTCCATGTCTGTACCCATCTTCAATGTCTTTATATATGTTGTTGTAATACTGTTCCTTGTTTTTTCTAACAGTTCTCTGAAATTATTTAGTAAGTTCCTTCCTGAGATCTTTGACTTTGTTGCTTTGACTTCTCTTCTCTTCCCGGCAAATTCTACCATTTGTTCTGACATGCAGTTTCCTTTCTTCTGCTTCTTGGTCTTTGGCAGTCTCTTTCCACCTTCATCCTTAACCATTTCTTTGATTTTATTCCACAGTTCCTCTGCTTCCCTATCCTCTGCTTCCCTATCCCCAACTATACATTGACATCCCTATGTTAGTGCCATCTTTTAATTCCATGCTTATGTTTCTTAGGTTCCATATTCTCACTGAAAGACTGGGCTGAGAAGAAGGATTTCTTTTAACAGGGAGACATGTATGGTATTACGTACATTGAAGGAAAAAAAGAATGTAGGACACATACATACAAAATGGGGAATTCATGACCTGGGAACACTGAGAAGGATTTGGGTGTGGTCACTGACAACAATCTGAACATGAGTCAACAGTGAAGGGCTAACACAGTTCTGGGCTGCATTGGAAGCAGTGTATGAAAGAAACATGAAGTTATCATTCTTCACTTCCTGGCTTTGGGGAGACAACACTTTGAATACTGTGTACGATTCTGGGCATGACATTTACAGAAAGATATTGACAATTAGAGGAGGTTCAGAAGACGACAATGAAGATGATTTAGAGACTTGTGGACATGCCCTACAAGATAATAGGCTAAAGGAGATGTTCAGTCTGGAAATAGCCACGCTCAGGAATATAAAGGGAAGCTACAGGGAAAATGATCAGAAACTACTTTCCATAGAAGCTAGGAGCAGAAATAATGACTGTGAGTTGTAACCTAGATTTCAGTTAAATATAATAATAATAAAAAAAACTTCCTGACAGATCTATACAACAGCAGAAGAATCTATCTATGGGTTCTCCATCTCTGGAGATTTCTAAGAGCAGACAGACAGCCCACGTGTATGGTTTAGTTGATTTTCCTGCACACTTCAGAGGGTTGGACTAAATGATCCTTGTGGTCATTCCAACCCTACAGTTTTATGATTCTATGGAAAAACTATTATACCCTTTAAATAAAACTTGGATTCATAATAAAAGATTGCCCTTATTCTTTACAGTATTGGAAGATATTTAGCAGGCATTTCTCCAACTATATATTGCACATTGGTGTCATTTACACTCAGAAAATATAAAAGCCAAGCATTCAACAGCACCGTTAATAACACAGCCAATGAAGACGTGATTTCAATGCATTTTAAATCAAAATATTGTCATGCCCTTTACTTCACATGAAAAAGGCAGGGCAATATGGAGGCAAACATAATGCACAGAGACATAAATAAGTTCTGTAGTACTAATTGGACACAATACTGCAATCTGCAAAGTTGATTAGCACCCCCATGCTCAGGCTCGGAAATGCAGCGGCAGAAGAATTAGGCAACTGAATGTGCACGGCTTCTATAATTACAATTCTCTGCAAAGTCTATTCACTTGATGAAATTGTGTTTCATGTTATTGTGGTAGCTCTGCAGGCCTTGGAATAGTTATATAAAATGACTGTTTGCAGAAAAAGCATCATTCCATCTATATACAACCCTAGGTTCATTTTTTCAAAAAACAGCAACGTGGAAGGACCGACTAGGTTTACCTTGTAACTTGATTTGATGTCTTAGAACAAAAAGCTTGATTTACTTTGAACTACTTTAGTAGCCCATCAAATCACAGCCTCAATTAACCCTCAGGGGTGGGGTGGGGTGGGGTGGGGATAAAAAACAAACTAAAATGAAACTCTGGGACCATAAGTGGTATACAGATCAGGGTTTACTAGGACTGTGTGAGATAATTGAAAGATATGCCTCACAAACTATAGGATTACAGTACATACAAAATAGTTTTCTTTGAATCATTACAATGACCACTTCTTTTGCAATGCTCACTTGTCTACTTCACATGCAGATACAGCCAGGGACAGCTATCAAAGCAGTCACAGAAGTCTTGCAAACTGCCTTAGTTGCTTTAAGGGTTCAAAGACAGCTGCTTCCCAATCAAAGTTGCAGGCTCTGCAAAGCATTAGTTTCAAATGCTTTGTACAACCCCTTTGTTTACTAAAGTTATACCTGTTTGTATTATAGAAATACAAACCTGTTTGTGTTATATATTATTGTAAGCTGCCCTAAGTCAATTATGATTTCGCTGAATGTAAGCCTGTGGGATAGACAAATAAATAATAAAAAGGAGAATACCCCCCCACCCTTCCTATACACACAGAATTCTTAGTGGAAGAAACAATAACATTTGCCCAAGGGAATTAAGGGGAGCATGGTCCTTGTTTAATAAAAATAACTGAATCCTTTCAGAGTTTAAAGTATAGTGCCTGTTGCTGCTGGGGAAAAAAAAAACAAGGACAGATTGAGCTATCAGATATTTCATTGCACTGTTTGATAAAATCTGTCTATTTGTCTGCTGCTGCAAAATGCAACTCCACTCACCTTATAGACGGCGGGAACAATTTGGTGCATTTTTAGCCTATGAAATACAAACACATCGTAAACTGCTGACACTGCTAGCACAGTCACTCCTTGCTCCTTCCATAACATGCTGCAGGTGGCGCACAGACCGGCACCCAAGATCCAGCCCCAGGTTCCTTCTGAGCAGTTTCTCGTACAGCAGTGTTTGATATAACAGACGAGGGAGAGCAGGAAGAAAAGGCAAGCTCCAATATCAGCCCTTCCCACAATGCCTGCCACGGCTTCAGTGTGAATGGGATGAGAAGCAAATAGCAAACCGGCTAGTAAGGTCCAGTGTCCATCACCAAATAGCACTCGAGAAAAATTAGTGAAAAGACCCGTGACTGCTGCATGTAGAAGGACGTTTACGAGATGGTAACTCCAAGGATCCATTCCTCCAATAGCATAATTAATGCGAAAAGAGAGTGTGCAGAGAGGTCGGTAGGATTTATGGCTCCCACTGTGAGTCAGAAGAGTGCCCCAAAAGTCATTATAGAATAACTGCATCCATGGTGTTTCAGGAAGGAGATCTTGGTTTGTCTTGATTGCTCGGCTAAAAAATAAAAGAAATATAAAAAGAATCAAACTACATGACAACTATAAATAGGATTACTAAAAGACTATCACTGAAATTAACAACATTGTTTTTTATTTTGATATTAAATTCACACAAAAAGGTACAGTACTGTGCCAAAGTTTTAGGCAGGTGTGAAAAAAATGCTGTAAAGTAAGAATACTTTCAAAAATATATATTGTAATTGTTTATGTTTATCAATTTACAAAATGCAAAGTGAGCAAACAGAAGAGAAATCCAAATCAAATCAATATTTGGTATGACCACCCTTTGCCTTCAAAACAGCATCAATTCTTCTAGGTACACTTGCACAGAGTTTTTGAAGGAACTCGGCGGGTATGTTGTTCCAAACATCTTGGAAAACTAATCACAGATCTCCTGTGGATGTAGGCTGCCTCAAATCCTTCTGTCTTTTCATATAATCCCAGACTCTATGATGTTGAGATCAGGGCTTTGTGGGGGCCAAACCATCACTTCCAGGACTACTACTCCTTCTTTACACAGAAGATAGTTCTTAATGACATTGGCTGTATGTTTGGGGCCACTGTCCTGCTGCAGAATAAATTTGGGGCCAATCACACACCTCCCTGATGGTATGGTATGGCATGATGGATAAGTACCTGCCTGTATTTCTCAGCATTGAGGATACCACTGATCCTGACCAAATCTCCAACTCCATTTGCAGAAACGCAGCCCCAAACTTTCAAGGAACCTCCACCATCCTTCACTGTTGCCTGCAGACACACATTATTGTACCGATCTCCAGCCCTTCGGTGAACAAACCACCTCCTGCTACAGCCAAATATTTCAAATTTTGACTCACCAGTCCAGAGCACCTGCTGCCATTTTTCTGCACCCCAATTCCTATGTTTTCATGCACAGTTGAGCCACTTAGCCTTGTTTCCACATCACAGGTATGGCTTTTTGGCCACAATTCTTCCATGAAGACCACTTCTGGATAGACTTCTCCAGACAGTAGATGTGTGTACCTGGGTCCCACTGGTTTCCACCAGTTCTGTGCTGATGGCACTGCTGGACATCTTCCAATGTCAAAGGGAAGTAAGCATGATCTTTCATCTGCTGCATTAAGTTTCCTTGGCTGACCACTGTGTCTACAGTCCTCAACGTTGCTCATTTCTTTGTGCTTCTTCAAAAGAGCTTGAACAGCACATCTTGAAACCTCAGCCTGCTTGAAATTTTTGCCTGGGAGAGACCTTGCTGATGCAGTATAACTACCTTGTGTCTTGTTGCTGTACTCAGTCTTGCCATGATGTATGACCTGTGACATGAAACTGTCTTCTACAACCTCACCTTAGTAGCAGAGTTTGGCTGTTCCTCACCCAGTTTTAAGCCTCCTGCACAGCTGTTTCTGTTTTAGTTAATGACTGTGTTTCAACCTACATATGAAATTGATGATCATTAGCACCTGCTTGGTATAATTGGTTAATCATACACCTGACTAATCCTATAAGATCCCTGACTTTGTGCAAGTGTACAAGTGTGAAAGTGTAAGAATTGATGCTGGTTTGAAGCTAAAGGGTAGTCACACCAAATATTGATTTGATTTAGATTTTTCTTCTGTTTGCTCACTTTGCATTTTGTAAATTGATACACATAAACAATTACAATATATATTTTTGAAAGCATTCTTACTTTACAGCATTTTTTCACACCTGCCTAAAACTTTTGCACAGTACTATATATTATCAGAATAGTATTACTTCCTACATTTTAAACTCCATACAAGTAGTAATAGTAGTAACCAAAAAAAATTGTGGCTGAAAATTAGAGAAATTTCTCAAGAGAGAGACACCAATTTAATAGCTCACCAAACAAGTAGGATAGGTAGCCAAAAGTTTATGTATGTTAAAGACTTGAAAGTCAGTATATTTTGGTTCCATACAAAGTAAATATATAATTTGCCTTTGGTATCCACATATTCTGGCCAGCAGATTGTCTCCTATTCTTCTCACTGAAGCCTTCCATATGCTGAAAAAGATTACTCCAGAGGGTCAGAAAACCTTCAAGTTACTGATGGAATGATTTCCATCGCTGGAAACATCCCATAGGATTTTCCTCTCAATTCATGGTAAAAGCAAGATAAACTATTCATAGCTCACTTTCTTGAGCAGTATACTGCATCATTTCAAATTAAATTAAAGGATAAGTTTTTTTTTTATTTAAGTTCTATCATTTGAGCATGAAACAAACATGTTCTTATTTGTAAGCTGATAAATATTTCACACATACACACTATACTTTTTAAAGCATAATTAGGCAACCTGTGGCCTCCAGATTTATTTATTTATAAGAGTTTTATATTGCTTCATTCTGTCAGAATCTAAGAAGTACATGCTCAGTCAAAATGTGATAAAATACAATATACAAATACTGAATGACAATACTACAATAATGCAGCATAATACAATATTCATGGCATGGATCCTTCCTTTATTCAATAGAATAAATTATTAAAAGTCTTCTGTAACAGCCAGGTCTTGACTGTTCTCAGGTGGTCATGACAGCCATAGGAAAGACTACCCTCTACAAATATTGCCCATTTCCAAACCCTCCCACCAAATGTCCAGGTGGGGGAGGGGATCTGCAGTAGACATTTTTGGTTTACATTTGTTGGGCATGTTCATTTTACGTGGGATAAGTACTCTCACACTATCCCAGATCCCAAGCCCTTTAGAACTTTGTAACAACCAGTACCTTGAATTACATGTAACACAACAGCTATGTGAGCATACAGATATCTGGCATCAGTTGAAGTTTTCAAGTGATCATCAAGGGCTTGTACCATCCTGTTCTAGGAAAAGTCAAGTATTTAGGTAGTCTGCTTATGCCAGAGTTCTTAAAGAGGAGGTGAACCAGATTTCTTCTGAAGTGATTATCTACAGCAAGAATCTATCTTTTTGTGCCTACCTTGCAGCTAGAAAACCAGCCAGATGGAGCAGGTTTCAAGTGGTGGTATCACAAGCTGGTATCACAATCAGCTCTATCAAGTGATTGTACTATGACTATTTCCAATCTCTCTTCCGCTGCCATCACTTCCCCCATTTCCACCATATTTTCCTTTCCTGTTATATCCATAATCTTCCACTTGAGAGTGTGTAACTGGCCCAAGTCACCCAGCTGGCTTCATGCTTACAGTGGGACTAGAAGTCATGGTCTGCTGGTTTCCAGTCTGGTGCTATAACCACTATACCAAACTGGCTCTCACAATAAGTTACTGAAATAAAAAGCAAAGAATATTGTCTCAACTCTCCCCAGTATAGCCAAGTATTTTAGACATATATTATAGTTAAGACTTGACAAAGATAAAAACTCTTAATGACAGTCTAAAATTACTAAAAGTAACACAAAATAAATTTAAAGCTAACACAAGATAAATTTAAAGAAACAGATGTAAAGCAACTTTGTCCTAATAACGGGACTGAATTCAAGTACTGGACTGAATTCATAAAATATAAAAATAAATGAATTATGGAATTTTAATGGAAAATGAAAATTATTTAAAATTGCTGGTGAAATTTACTTATAATATATATTATGAGTAAAGTTCATTCCTTTACTGAAGAGTATGCCACAGCAGCTAAACATGGTAGAAACTCATGCATCATTTCATCATCTGATAAATTACTATTCATTCTTTTGTATTTTTTAAAGAATAGAAACTGTATTAATAAATTGCTGTCACTATATCTGCTTTAAGGAGAAAAGAATGTTGGTGTTTTTTTATATTGTTGATACTGTAGATATACCATTGTTCTGCAAATATATATTAAAATAAGTTTCAGTAATTCCATTGTTTAAAGCAGAGTTTCTCAACCTCAGCCACTTTAACGTATGTGGACTTCAACTCCCAGAATTCTGGGAGTTCAAGTCCACATACGTTAAAGTGGCTGCGGTGTATGTTGCTGTAAGATTTTTAAGTATATTTACATCCTGTAGATCCATTTTGTTTGTAAATACATTGAGCAAAGAAAGAGGTCAATTAAAAATAGTTATTTTGATTCTTGTTTGGTCATATACCAACTCAGCTTTCCTTTCTAATTTCATTTAATTGTTATTGCAGCAAAGGATTTGACAAACAAAATTATATGATTATATGCTTATCCTTTATATGTTTCTAAATCCTTTAAAATGTTTTATGTTTACTGCCATTAATTCTGCACTCTCATTTGAAATTAGACTTTTCTATTTCTAATCTTAGAACCTGAAACACAAGACTCCAGTGTAAAATATAGCATAGAAGAGACATTCAGGGAGTACTGCAAAGGCTGATTTTTAATGGTAGGACATATCACCATCAAGACAGGTTATACTGAATTAATGTAATCCATCATATTCATGAACTTTATGGTACTTGAAAATTAAAAGCATAGAAGTTGAAAGAATTAATATTAAGTTTCAGGTAAACCTTTCCATTTTAAAAAATGGAAAAAAGGAAAAAAGAAAAAAAGAAAAACATCTTTCATTTACTCATTGCAGCTAGTCACACAAATAAACACATACCTAATTAAATGATTAACATTTAAAAACAATTTAACAGGAAAAATAGGATAATAATTTATTAAATTTATATACCATCCAACTCCCAGTGACTCTTGACAACTTAAAACATACTAACTTGTATATTATTGTTTAAAAAATGTATAACACTCTTCAAAATGAGATTTCACAGAATGACTACATATGCAGTACACAGGATCTATTGGTAAAATATTGTTTAAGCAAAGTTAAGGCTTGACAAATAATATATATGCTAATATACCTGAGTATACTTGACAGAGAATGGATATTCTTCCAATCTTATAATATAGTTTCTTTTTTCCAATCATGAAAGCATGTATTACCCATTACCTTTGCTCACTGTACATACCAAGCTACTGTTATATAATTTAAAAAATGTGTGTCTACACAAAGTTATGTCAAAAATTACACCTCAGTAACAACTTTTAGAGGGGATTAGGAGGATTATAAACTATGCTAGAGGCAAGTGGGAAATTAGGTTAGGTAGACACCAAGGTCCAGAGCAACAGAAATCAAATAAGGGTAAATAGACCAGTTACGAAATCAGAGGAGCAAACAAGGCATATGCTTGAAACTGATTCTGCATTCCAACCCCTGTTAATCCTGGTTCCAGGTCACTAGATCCTCAGTGGCCCTGGTCTCTAGCTATTGCTGCTAAATGCCAGGTTACTTTGTAACAAGCCTGCCCTCATCCATGATCTCATTCTGGATGAGGGTGCTGACCTGGCATATATCACCAAGAGCTGATAGTACCCAAATGCAAGTGCTTCTCTCTTGGATATGCCTTCCTAGCTTTCAAGTGTGGTACCAGCTATGAACCAGGAGGCAGGGGTGGGTGGGTGTAGCTGTTGTTAACAAGAAGTCTTAATGGCTTTGCAGGCATTGCACCACAGGTAACCAGATCTAAGGCCTTGTAGCTGAAGCTGGGCTCTAGAAATCAATTGGCATTGTAGCTGCTATACTGACCTCCCTGCCATGCATCCCTGCCTGAGTTGCTCAATTCTGTCACTAGGTTGGTGGTGGGGTTTCCCCAATTCATAGTTCTTAGAGACATTAGCTTGTCCCAAGTGGTGTTGAATCTGGTTAGCTCAGAAGTTCATGGCCGCCACAGCAACATCAACTTTTCTCAGATCACTGAGTGCTCAACACACAGAGGTGGCCACATGTTAGATCTGTTTTTTGTCTTGACACAGTTACAATGTGATCTGAAGGTGGAAGACACTACTATCAGTCTTTTGTCATAGTCATATCACTCTCTGGTTGTTTTTCAGCTTACCAGTGCTACTGCCCTTCTGTCTCTCCCCCCACTCCACCCCAAAAGTTGCAGCTTCAGAGGGCTCTGGAATAAGTGGATTGTCGGAAACCTTTTCATTCAGGTTTCAGACCAAGATGTAGTAGGAACAGTGTTGATCACACTGGTTGACAACTTCTGGTAAAGCCAAGTTGGGGATGGTGCAATTGGCCTGGTTCTCTCTGATCCCTCAGCAGCTTTCAATACCATTGATCATGATATCCTTCTGGACTGACTGTGGGAGATTAGGAGTGGAGGCATTATGTTATAATAGTTGTCCTTTCCCTGCAGCCAATTCCAGTTGATGTAGACAGTGAGGGAGGAGCCAAAAACTGTGGACCCAGATTTGTAGGATGTCATAGTACTTGATCCTTTCACGTCTCCTGTTTAAGATCTACATGAGGCCACTGGATGAAGTCCTTTGCTGACACAGGATTAGGCATCATTAGTACTCTCTAATGATACCAACTGTATGTCTTTGCTCCAGGTCAAACACGTGATGCTGTCAAGGTCTTATCCCGGTGCTAGGAGGCTGCTGGGTCTGGATGAAGAAGAACAGACTTAGACTTAACCTCAACAAGATCAGATGGCAGTTGTTTGTAGCTCTTCCACTGCCAGGAATATTCCATCTTTAATACAGAATGAATGACACTCTCTCAGAAATGCACAATTTGGGGTTTTTCCTGGACTGGGGCTCCTGTTCAAAGACCTAACAGCAGCTGTGGCCAAGAGAGCTTTTGCCCCAATCATCTGGTGAGACAACTGTGCCCCTTCCTGGATCAGCAGTCCCTTCTCATAATCATTCATGCCTCAGTCGCTTTGCATATGGATTACTGCAACACACTTTACATGGGGATGCTCCTGAAGACCACACAGAAGCTGCAGCTGGTGCAGAATATAGTGGCATGGGCAGTTACGGGCAAGCCTTAGTATGCCCATATAAGACCTCTGCTGTGCAATCTGCACTGGCTTCCAGGTACAATTCAAGGTGCTGATTGTTACCTAAGCCCTTCATTACCATGTCTGGCTCTCTGAGTGACTACCTTAGAACCAGTGTTTCTGCCCATCATATAAACTTGGAAAGCTTGGACACTCTCTGGATCCCATCCACAATGCAATGTCATCCGATGAGATCCAGGAGGCATGCCTTCTCTGTTGCAGCAGCACCTATCCTCCAGAATAGTATCCCCCTAGAGGTTTGAGTAGCCTGACCCTGCTGTCCTTCAAATGAGCCTTGAAGATCTGCTTTTTTCTGGGTTAGGATGACTGCTTGAATGTGTCAGTCACCATGTAGTTAGCTTTCACTTTCCAGCCACAATCCAGCAAACCAGGAGCCAATAATCTGCTCCAGTCCCGCAAAATCTGTTAGCATCAAAACCATACTCAAGTCCACCAATAACATGGCCCATACAATCAGTCCAGGTTGGGTCACGAGACTCCACATCTATTCCTTGATTCTCCATGTCCATATTTCAATCCCATGACATCAGCTTCACAGCTTCACAACTTGTTCAATAGTCTACCACCTCTCAATCTTTTCACTCTTTCCCGTAACAATCCAGCCCACAAGTATTACAACTACCCCAGAGTCTAAAAGCAATCTTCCTCAAGCTCACAATATTCAAAGCTGAGTTGAAGATTTAGCTGAAAATCCTGCTTGCACCAAAGCAATCTGTATTACTGATAGTACTGTTTCTTACTGAAATGTGTTAATCATATTAAGCTGAATCTACTGACAGGTCACTGAGATATTAATTTTGTTCCCTGTAAATTTTATTCTCTTCAACAAAAAGCTTAAAGAGAATATTATTTGAAACTATTTGCAAATATGGTAAATGAAGAAAGCTGCTTATTTCTTATTAAATGCTTATTTGGCTCTTAGAAAAATAAAGTATACGCCTACAAGAGTCATTAAGTAAAGAAGAAAAGAAGGATGTCATAATTCTAAATATACTCCAACTTCATATCTAAAATGTTGACTTATGTTTTAGAGTATGCAGGCAAGAAAACCTGTTTTTCAGAGAAATTACCAGCAGAGTCTTACAGACTGAAAAACTGTGAAATCAAAAGTTCAATACTGCTGTCTCACTGATGATGTTATTAGTTACATTTGCACCTTATTACTTTGCATGTGTGATTAATATTCCCATTTTCCTGAAATAAAAATGCATAAACAAACTAAAAATAAACAATGAAGCTTTTTAGCACTTGGTAGTACTTTTTGCCCAGATCAAAAACAAATATTTAAAGCAATTTTATAATATCTTGACAAGTGTCACAGATACATTTCTGCAGAATATTTCAGGTAGTTAATACTTTCTGAAAGAAAGTTTGGACTGAAGGAAAAAACTAGCACCAGGTTAGTGTTATCACTAACACTAGTGTTAACAAAAAATTATCTTCCATAGCCATTCTGCTTATTAATCCAGTGTCACTAATGGATATAATAAAAGAAATTATCCATGGACTGTCTAGTAAAAGATTCTAATCTTTGCTCTCTCTGAAAGGCAAAGTGTCATAAAGAAAGTCATTTGTCAAAGTTCCAGCAAGATTTGCACTTTTTATTTTTTATTATGCAAAGACAGCATTTCCTGGCTCAGTAGGGAAGTCTACCTCTCAAGTTTTAATCACTCTCCATTTTACACATCCCAGGAGGAAAGCGTGCCTTAGTCATGATATCACTAATGGATTGTATGAGGCTGGGGGGAGTCAGTTATCACTGTTTTAAGTAACTAAAGTATTTTTGGGTTTTTTTAAGGAAAACAAAAAGCATGGCAAATTACTTCCTTATTCTACTTCCTATGCAAAAAAGAAAGAAACCATTTATTGTTTATTGCAGTCAATGACCGGTCAACATAATAGAATACCGGACTCTAAACAATAGAACAAATAAAATATATAAGAGAACTTCAGTTACAGCTGACCCTCGAGATTCTTAGTTGATTCAAACTTGGAATTGTTGCCTGTCAGTGTCTCTCATTCTGATAATCTTATTAAACTAACCTTGACACCATTACCCTGCAGGATCATTCCAAATTTACTGGAAAGCCTAGAGATGCAGAGATAGACCTGGTGGTCTTTACCCAGAATTCTTCCTATTGGAAGACAAACTCCATAGGAAAGAATTGTTCTACTTGGCATTATTGAACTCCATCCTCATGGGGCTCCTCTTGCACAGGTTACCTCAGCTCATCTTAATACTGGGAAAACAAAACCCACCAGGGCTCTGACAATATCATGGATATCACAAAGGAGGATCACATCAAACAGAATCACCCTGTTTATTCAAATTGACACTTGCCCTCTGCCCTAGGTTCCACAGTCCATATTTCCTGAAATATTGCCAATGGAACAGTAAGAGAAACGATTCCACAAAGTCCACCTATGGAGTCAAATAGAAACAGCTGGCTGGCAGATGACAATAATCACGTCAACTAGAGATCAAAATACATCTTAAGAATTTTTAAAATTTCAAAATGCATAACTTCAGTACTGAATACTGCATTAGTATCCATGTGTTGTACATACACTTGCTGTTTAACTTCATGTAAATAAATAAATATATACAAACATGTATTTACACAATACTATATATATTATATAATATATTTTGTTCATATATATGATTTCATTCTTTTACTACAGGTAGATCG
The DNA here is from genome assembly GCF_059951505.1 of Python bivittatus. Lineage (NCBI taxonomy): Eukaryota > Metazoa > Chordata > Lepidosauria > Squamata > Pythonidae > Python > Python bivittatus. The sequence goes on along the minus strand of NW_028277058.1, from coordinate 25,727,096 downwards.
CAAGATAGTCATGTAGGTTATGATAAAATCAAACAGCATTCCTATTCTCAGAAGACTCCCCAAGTTGCTTCAGCTGTAATTCAGCATTCAGACATGATTATAAACAAGAAATGGTATCACTTTTCCCAGTCAGAACTGTTAATACTTTAATGATGTAACTCAGTATAAAAACATCAGACTGAAGGCATTAAACTCTCTCTGTCCCTATTAAGTCAGTTAACTCTTAATTACTATGGGATGCATATAACGGGACACTGTCCAGGTAAGAAACAAGTAAGAAACATGTTTGTAGTACATTTCAAAAAGAAATATGCACATAGAGCCCTATAGCTATTGATCAAAAGACATGATTATTAATAATAACAACAATAATATATTAAACTTGTATACTGCCTGACTCCCAATGACTCTGGGTGGCTCACAACAAAGAAATCACAATAAAATTTAAAAAAGATAAAAAACGGCAACAGCAACAGACCGGATGGAATGAAGCAAGAGGTCTCAATCTCCCTCACCAAAGGCCCAGGTAAAGAACCAGATCTTCATGACTCTTCTGAACAACAGAAGAATGGGGCCATCTGAATCTTGGGGGGGAACCTCAATCCAGAGGGCAAGTGCCGCTATAGAGAAGGTGCACTTCTGAGGTCCCGATAGATGACATTGTTTAATCAAAAGAATCTGGAGTGCACCAACCCTGCAAGATCAAACTGGCTGGGCAGGTACTATGGGAAACAGGCAGTCCCCAAGTAACCAGGCCCTATGCCACCATGTATCTTTTATCAAAATTGCAACAGTAAATTATGGGAGAGGAAAAAACATCTAACACATGGATAAACGATTACAGTTTGAATTTTAAATTTCAAGAAGAATTCCTAGAAATACAATAATGCTATTCACAATTCAGCAAACTTAGTCCATTTAGAAGAAGAATGTTAATACTGATACTAGAGCTTGCAGTTGCCTTCTCCAAAATTAAATATGGTATTTATCAGCCTGTTATAATGTATTCTTTCCTATATATGTATTTGATATTTATGTACTCAAAAGACATACAGATGGTCTTCACTTAGTGACCACTTGTTCAGCGACTGTTCGAACTTACGATGATGCTGAATGAGTGGTACTTATGACTGGTCCTCAAAGTTCCAGCCATCACAGCATCGCATGGTCATGTGATAGCCACGTGCAACCTTCTTTGCCGACTTCCTACAAGCAAAGTCAATGGGAAGCCAGCAGGAGGTTGCAAATGGTGACCACATGACGTCCTTGCTTAACGACCCATGTTGATTCGCTTAATGATGGCAACCAGAAGTGCCAGAATTTCTGTCGCTAAGCCGCACAATCATGTAACATTGTGCTTTATGACCACATCACTTAATGACAGAAATTCCAGTCTCAATTACCATAGTTAACTGAGGACTACCTGTATAGCAAGCTATCATTGAGGACCTAAGCACTGAAAGAACAAGACAAACAGCCAGAACACATCATAACTGAGGAATTTTTACAAAAGTAAAGATATGCATAGGAAATATTTAAGTATGCATGTACATGTCCATGAATGACAAACATAAATACGTACAAACCATGATACAAATGAAGTTATTAAAATAAATTGAACAACGTAAAAGTGTTCTTTGAAAGAACAGGCTGGATAGCTGAAGAAAGCGTAAGGAACGAAATCAATATATTCAACGCCTGACACAGAACAGAATGAGAAAATGTTGTTCATGAGTATATACCAAAAATCCCAAAACTGCCTAAGACCACCCCAAGGTGTTTTCAATTAGACAATTCCAAAACTACACTGGCAGAGTATGTTGAACTAATAGCAACTATTCTAATAAATGATACATCATCACACTTAACAAATATGCTTCATTAAATAGCAAGGGTTATATTAATGAGCAATCTTAATTAAGAAGATCATTATATCCAGTGATATCCAAATAGATATAATAAGCTTTATTTATTTAAAGCTGTGTTTAAATGATGTAAGTTGAAAATCACTAGCTCTCCATATGTATTACCAAGAGGTCAGCTGCAACTCTGTTTAAACAAATGAAAAATTGTGTTCTCTGTCTCATCAACCTTTAAGATTATTTGTCTGGTACTCAGTCTGTTTATTAGAATCTGAGTTAGTAGGCATGAAAAAAATGGTTCAACAAGCCTACCCAGTCTGTTATGGTAGGGTGACTAGAAAGTTTGAGACTTGTCAGAATGAAATAAACTGCAAAAACAGATAAAGTCCTATGATCTGCGATATCACAGATCTGAAGACTTATGGGAAGACTTTTTCATTTCTAAATATATGTGAGTTTGGAGAGATATTTAAAGAATAAATATTAGGGTGTGGTAATGGCATATAAATTATTTTCGGTGCTAGCAATGCTTTATATTTTCATCTGTAAAATGAGAAAAACAACCATGTTCTCTGAGAGTATAACAACAAGGTGCATCCAATTGCACTTTTTCCCATTTATGTTAGAATATGACAAAGTAGTTTCCCATTTATGTTGGAATATGACAAAGTAGTAGTAGGTTGTATTTACAGCTGTGTCATATTATATCTGTTCAATGGCAGCTACAACTGAAGAAGTAATATCTGTTACACTTCAAGACTAGTCTAATTAGCATAAAAGGTCCCTTTAAGGAATTGTTCAAACAACTATTTTTCTTCAGAACCTGCAGTAATTTCTAACACTCAGGTATGCAACAGTTGCCTTTTCCCACTCTGCTCCCTCATATAAATTGGGATTACAACTATAAGGATTCCTAGCTACTGTAGCTTGATTGAAATGGCATTCTCAATGTATTTGGGGATGTGGAAGTCTGCTAGATCAGTAGCATGACCTAAGGGTGTTCTAAGCATGAGGTGTATGCAGTACAGTTGATTAACTGCTTATAGTCCAGAAAATTCTGCAGAATGACTATCCAAGGTTGTATTTACAGCTGTGTCATATTATATCTATATTCAAATTTCTTATTAAATGGCATTATATATATATATGTGAATAAAATGCCATTTAATAAGAAATTTGAACATAGATATATATATATACTTTTAAGCCCTCAACTGTTCAGTAAAATTAGTCTTTTCAATTTATCTTACTAAAGCAACACAATAAGAGGACAAATTATAATAAAGTTTTAAGGGTAGAACAAATTTATTTAAATCTTATCTAATCCATTTATGATTATTTTTGTTAGATGGAAATGCAGCTATGAATCATATTATACTGTAAAAATGCATATATTAAAAGGTTGTTACTAACAACTGAAAATCATAAGACACTGTACAATTTTATTATAATTATAATTTTCACTGTTAACAACAGAGCACATCAGAGTCCTAAAACTATTCTTCTCCAACTTCTACATTTCACTAAAAACATACCCCCAAGGTATCACTAAAAGCACTTTTTAATTAAACTGATGCAGACCATTCAAGGGTACTTTCTTGTTAATACTGAAAGCTAAATCCAAATTAAAATCACTGCAAAATGACTTTGCAGAAACTGAAATATGCTTATGAAATGGAGTTGCTGCCTGTTGATCAACATTAGAAAGTAACAAAAAATAACATACTTCTCACATAACAGTTGCCATAGGAAAGGCCTGACTATTTACAAAGTGCCATATACCTGGCAAGCATAATGAATCACAACACAGCCATTTATCTGGAAATAAACTGATGAGGTTATTATTTTTTTTCCATTAAGATACTCTATGACTTTTCTCTGGATAGGTGAGCACATTTTCAAATAGCAAATCTTACCACAGTAACTCAGTGTTCTCATTATCTAAAAAATATTCTGCGGCCCTTCAAGGATATACAATAACTTGAAGGACTGCCATTTTATTCCTAGTATTTTACTTTATAGTTTGTAACTTTATGTTAGTAATCTTCTGTTTTACTCTACTGATAATTCATTTCTCCTGCTTTTAGTGTTGGAATGGTTGTAATGTTATTTGTGTTACTCTGATCTATGACCAAAATAAAAGTAAACTAAACTAATAACTTGAAGAGAACTGGAGAAATGTTCTGCATAATTATCCTTTTATGTATTTTAACTTTTATTCTGACTCCATCTTTAGCATTTAGATAGGAAAACCTATAAATCAGCAAATTAGAAAGTATGGTGAAACAGAACACATTTATTTTATCTACAAGTAATATCAGAAGAAGAAGGAGAAGAATGAATGGATTATCTAAGTATGTCATAAGAAACAAGCAGCTAAAGTTCCACAAGAGTATTTAACAGCTCAAGAATCCATGTAGAAATTTCTGTCGCAAGAGTTGTGTGTGTTTTAAAGAATACCTAGTCAAAACTAAAGCACAACTAAGTCTGATAGTTAAAAGCACTGATGAAATCCAGAAGATCAATGTCATTGTAAGCCCATTTCAATTTGATATTACTCTAGAAAGCCATTATAGTAACTATATTGTACAGGTCTGGTAATGAGCAAAATATAATTTGCTATAAACTTTGTGAAATATTCACCAATGCATATACTCTTATGACACATATACACAAAATATTTGTAGATCCCTATCTATACCTTTAATTAGTTCACATCTTTGTGTTACATACGTACTGTTTACATTATGCAAATCACATGGATTCATTTAGCTTTATCTTTTATTTTCCCATATTTTCCTTTCTTCCACTGATCTCATTATAATCTGGCAGTACTAGTAAAAAGACTTGATTTACAAATATTCTTTTGCCTGTAGGATTCTTCTGGTATGTGATACTACCATACTACTAGAAAACCTGTACATTACCTTGCTGGGCCTTACAAAAAGGTAATGACAAAAATCACAAAATTAACACAGAAGCTTAAGAAAGTATGGGCAAAATCATCACTAACCATATATTGCACAAACCATGGTAGGCATGTATCAGCTGAGAGCTTCATTACATGAGAATATTCTACTCAGCTGTATTTTTTAGTGGAAACAAACTTATATATCTCAACATTAGATGGAAATAATGGTATTATAGATAGTCCTCAGTTAACAACCATAATTGTGACCAGGAATTCCAACACTAAGCGACACAGTCATAAAGTGATAAATCACATGCACTGACTTACATCAGTGTTCCAGTTGCAGCCATTAAACAAATTGTGCACGGTTGTTAAGCATGACGTCACATGACTGCAACTTGCAACTTCCTGCCAGCTTCCTCATTGACTTTGCCTGTTGGAAGCCAGCTGTAAATGTCACAATGGCAATCACGAGACAGTGGGATGCTGCAACCATTGTAATTGTGCACTGGTTGACGAGCACCCAAATTGCAATCATGTGACCACAGGGATGCTGTGATGACTGCAACCTCAAGGACTGGCCATAGGTCTCCTTATTCAGCACCATCGTAACTTTGAACAGTCACTGAATGAGTGGTCACTATGACAGGACTACTTGTAATAAGATTTTGTAATTTGGGGATGTTGTTTGATATAAGTGCTTTGTATTATTAGTTGTGTTATTATGTTGTAAACTGACAGGAGTCCTACAGAAATTTGTAGCATAGTAGCAAACACAGTAAATAAATTTGTAGCAAACACAGTAAATAAATAAATAATTCTATTTTGGGTTGAAACATTTTACCACAAGGTACTGCTTATTCAAATTATCTCCTCCTCCTCCTCTTCTTTCCTACTACCATAAGGTAGTACTGTAGTACAGAAGGTCCTACATAATGTATGTGCTCTGCATTCTGCACAAAACAAATTTGTCTGTTCAAGTTCACCTGGAATTAACTGCAAGCCACTTTGATTATGATAAATTCCTAGGTAGTATACACATTTTGAATTTATTGATTCTGCATTCACTAGCTTTAAGTTCACTAACAGATGTTGGTAAACTTAACTGATATAAATACCTGTGCATTCTAGTAAATACAACTATTATAGTCTTCATGCTTTTATTCCTACGTAAACAGGCAAGCAGAAAGAATACTGAAAACTTGCACATACAAAGTGTATCTCAAATCCTGAAGACACATGTTTAAATCTAAATTAGGTATGAAAAGATACAATCCAATATTTAAAAGCAAAAACTCCCTCAGATTGAGATCCAATCCTAGTGCCTATAAGAAAATGTCTAGCTAGAAATAACTGTGCTGATCTGAGTGGCCTACTTCCAAGTAAAATGGAGAATAGTAAATTATCTAGAGAAGGATTAATGAAACAGATCACCTAAGTAGCAGTTTCTATTAAGTTGCCCAGACATCACTGTCTAACAGTAACAATGTAAATACCATGGAAAATATTTTCATTTGAGACAGTTTGCAATGCAAATTGTCATTCTTTCTCAATAGTAAGTGGACTTTTCAAGCCATCTCATCAATTAAATCAGTAATTTTAAAATAATTTCATTAGGTAAAATCTTTAAAGTAGAAAGTCCTAACAACTTAAAGACAGACTTAGAATTCAAAGTTACCACCTTCTCTTTGGTCTTAACTTGGACGCTAAGCAAGAAAGAACAGTTATTTTCCAACAGCTTTAGCTTTTCTAAGGACCATGTGGGTGAAATGTGAAGCCCTATTACAATTCTAGTAAAACTCAAAACTACTGGTAAACTACTTACCTCCACTCCCTAGTGCAATATTAAAAGTTCATTTATTTCACACACAGTAGCAGTTACCATCTTTGTTTCAAGTTGTAAAATGATCCAAATAACACAAAAATGCATGCAAGATTAAGATACTGATTGGTTCTCTCAACACTTGGTTGTAGATTTTAATCTTAAAGTTGCAAATAGAGATGACAAGAAGCAAAAACTTGTAAAATTAATGAGTCTGATTTAGGCAGGACGAAGAAAAGAAAGGATATCTTCTTGGAAGCTTCAGCTTGACATATATATTTCAGTGTTGATTCTATATTGCTACTGAAACCAGAAGAACAAGTACACATACCAAATATTAAACGAGCTTTAAGAAGTTTACATTTTTTCCTACCAAAGATAATATTGACTTAAATGTGAGTACTTAAATTGAAAAACAGGCAACCAATTACTTTTTTCAATGGATTGCTGTCTCAGATTTCTCCTCCACACAATAAAGGAGTGAATAGAGAAGGACAATAGTGAATTCAGTTCTTACAGATTCTACTGAAGTATTCAAATATGATTATAGTGCTGACCTGCACTTTCATTCTGGCAAGAAAACCAGACTATACTGAGTATATTCATGCTATATTAACACCAAAGAACTACGACTTGGCAATAAAATCTACATCTATGTGATTAATCTAATTCACACCATGAAGTTCCATGGTACATGTGGCATTAAAGTGGATAAGCAAAGACTTGCTCTCCAATTCCAATTAAGCAACTACATATATGTAGTGTGAATTAGCATGCAAAGGTCTTTGGTTCCTTTCCATATTGTGTAACATACACTGTTCATAAATGGAAGAAGAAGGAATAATTTAGTGCCAAATATATGACTAAATACTAAAGTATTTTCTTTAAGGACGCATTCATACAACTATACATTATCTAAATATTTTATATAAATGGTAATGTATATAAGTACTATTAACATAGTTTGGCCAGTATATTTATTAGTTTTCACACTATAAAAATATAGGGTTGGTATGGAAATGTCCCATTTAATCTGAGTGAACAGCATGAGTGGCAGTCATATACATTAAAAATTATTACATGGAAGGCCTCCTCATGCACAAGATGCCTTTCAGCAACCACAGCACCAAGATAAAACATAATTCATGCCACCCAGTACTTCAGAACCCTAACGTTCTGCCCTGTTCTTCATACTTACAAATTGTATCTGAATGAGCAAGCTGTGAGTACCAGTTATCTTTTGTATCAAGCAACAATATGGAATGCTTAACATGAACATTTGAATGAGAAAAATTCATAAAACAGAAATATTCAGTGCAGCAGCAATGAAGTAGGGATCGTTTCCGGGACAGCAATCATTTAAAAAAAAAAGTCTTCACAAAAAAAAAAAATAGAGGGGCAGGGCCATTTAGCCTGTAATTATGGAATTGTATGGTTTCCATATGACATTAAAGGAGACAACTGAAAATAGAACAGCATGGGATTACAGAACCTTTGAAGCAATTCTCACCACTTAGTTCCTGGCACTGAAAAGGAAAGAACTATATCCAAAGCTAAAATTATCTGAATTACTTCTAGCTGGACAAAATCATAGAGACTTATCTTTCTATCGCACTAGTTCAATAATTTTCATACACAGAATGTTCTATCAAATAAATGTGAAAAAAGTGATACCAGTTGCATATGAGATGCAGAAGTCTTTCCGCTTTAAAGAGATTCATTTGCCGGGTTTACACCTCATGCTAAATCTGATCTGTATGAATTGCCCTGAGATTGAATTCTTATCCTTCAACCCTTGTCTCTGGCATGGACAGGAAGACAATTTAGTAGTTTTCATCTTGTTTCCCATATGTGTGGCTGGCGCTCTGTCTCAATAGGGCAAATAGTTAATATGGTCAAATTTAAAGGGGGGGGGATTTCAACCTGGCTTTTATACTTCTAAACATTAATGTTTGGTTAAATAGGAATCAAAAATAAAAATTATCCAGTTTTACTTCTCAGTATGCAAAGGGCAGGTTTGTTCCTACTCATGTTAAATACAGTATAGCTGTAGGGATAGGCTGCCTTCCCTCATAAATCCCATATTTTGAGGGATAATCTGTTGCAGGCTGCGTACTAATGGTGGGTGAAATGATCTGTCACCAAAATAAGGTACGGCCAACTCTAAAGCCACCACAATATCCATCGATCAATACACACCATCCATACTTTTGTCCTTTTATACAGTTTCATTTCACAAAATTGCTAGCTATCTCAGATCATATGGCTTAAGTTTATTTATTTTATTATGTATTTATTTATCAAATTTATATTGATAAATTATATTTATATTTAATAAATTTATCAAATTTATATTATTTCACACAAGGTGACTCTAGGCAGTGTGCAACAAAACCAACCATTAAAATCAAATATAAAAAACAATTAAAACAATTAAATAATCAACATAAGTAAAACCAAGATTGTGAGAGGGTTAATTAAGATGTCATACATGGTACAACCAATGCATGGACTCTCTGCTGTCAGAAACCTCTGGGCCTGATGAAAAACCCATGTTCTGAGGGCCTTCCAAAAGGCCATAAGGGTTGGAGCTAATCTCATCTCAGGGGGAATGATGCTCCAGAGGGTGGGCACCACAGCAGACAAGGCTCATGTCCCTGGGTCCCGTCAGACGGAACTCCTTAGTGGATGGGACCCACAATATGCCTCTCCTGCTGGACCTGATGGGATGGGTAGAAATAATCGAGGAGAGGCCATCCCTCAGATAACCTGGCCCCATGCCATGTAGGGCTTTAAAGGTCAAAACCAGCATCTTGAATTATACCCAGGAGCAAACCGGCAATCAATGCAGCTCACAGAGCAGAGGTGTAACATGTGTCCTTCTAGAAATACTCATAACTGCTTGTGCCAGCTAATTCATCCTTCATATTAACAACCTATCCAGAGATTATTTTCAAATCATTTTCCCTCTTCCCCAAAATCATTACAGCCTTACACTACTATAAATTTTGATATATACTATAAATATTCTCTCTTTAAGAAGGCCTCCTTGGTACTTTTTTTTTCCTTTATTATCTGTTGAGAGCCCAGGTGGTATAGTGATTAAAGAGTTGGTACTAGAATTCAGGTTCAAGTCCACCTTCACCATGGAAACTCAGTGGGTAATTTTGAGTTATTGATTCTCAGCTGAGTATGCCACGGGTTTGTTGCTATAAGGGAAATTACATTTCGAGCTCCTGGAGAAATGGCAAAATGTACATTATTTATTTGGGAGAGATTTGTTCCAAGTCTTTCCATCTTGGGAACTGAAGAAAATAACATTGGAGAAACAGCACATTGAGAATGGGCTGGACAGGATTGATATACGAGTCTAATCTGTCCCTGGGATTGAACAAGATATCATGTGCCTGATAAGACTCTTATCAGCCTGGTCCAACCACAGGGCTGGTTATTCCCCATACTGGCCTAAAGTGATGTGCCATTAAATCTAACAAATATGCATGCCCATAGTAAATGGAGGAGGAGGAGAAGGAAGAAGGAAAAGCAAAATACTGTACAATCAAAATTATTAAAATGTACAGGGTAACAACATGTATGGACCCAGTGTAAGCAGGCATGGGAATAAGACTGGCCTGAAAAGCCTGATTCTATTCCAATCTCATTAAAGCTAGGCAATATTGGATAGTGAGGTTGAGAGTTCTCTCCCCTTAAATGCACTTAAGTCTAGTAACTCTGAGATTGTTGGCCTAATCTGATAGAAACAAGGGGAGAAAAACTTTGGTGAAGTGTCAGGGATTTCCCATCTCTGACCTAATCTTGCAACATTAAATAGGGGAGGAAAAACTTTGTGTATATTAAAAAAAAAAAAAAAATCAGCACAACTTTTTTGGGCAACAATCTTTACAAATTTGGCTTTTTTATTTTTGCAGACAAGATAAGTTCTATATATTTATCAGCCTCACGTTTTAAATTCTAGGCCTTGTCCTTCTGATCTTTAGGGCCAATGGACTTTTGGCCATTCTTTCCCAGTACTGTACTGAGGACTGGAAACATCTGTTCCATATTTGCATAACAGTTTAGTCTGACCTGAGATTGATTGGTTCCCACCTCATCAAAATTTGAATCTGGAAGGAAATCTTTAAGCGAGAAAGTTACTAACATATCTTTTAGAACCATAATAGAAGCAATCATGCATGGAATTAACTATCCACAATTTTGAAACCACTGCTTGGCCTCATATGGCTACTTCATGGCTGGAACCAGTGTTAATCTATATTTGCCCCAAACTACAAATATGCTGTAAACCGATACACAGAACTGCTAATTAATAAACCAATACAACACCACAAATACAACACCACAGAAACAAGATTCTTAATAAGATCCCACTACTATAGTTTCTTTCAAGCTTATACTGAGTAGAATTGCTCAATAAATGACTTCTTGGCAAGATGGCACACAGCAATAGACTAGCCCATGCTGTATGTAAACGGTATATGCCTCAGATTTACTTTTTAATCAGCTGCATTTTGACCATGAGCTCAGGCTCAACACAGCTAGAACAATTAAACTCCATCACATAGAGATATCTGCCTACCCAGTATTCTTCTTTGAAGAAAGCCAATTTATTTATTTATTTATTTTAAAAAGTATATGGCTGCCCATCTTAAGCAACTCTGGATGGCTTAAAACAACAAGGAAGTGAATGTCTCTTGCATATTTTTCCCCCAAAAAACTTATTTTAGGTAATTACCTGACAACTGAGGGTTCACAATAGCATTTTTCAAGCTCAGCTATCTAAAGATTGTCTAATGGTTCTTGAAGAAAAGGTATTGCATGCCTTAATGAAAATTTATGTAAACTGCTAACAGAAGCCTGAGGAAGATAGTTACAATTATGATTAGTTTTTCATTTCCTAATTGTCCCTGTTTAAATATCATGTTTCCCTTTCTGTTTTCAATTTATGCAGTTCTTAAGCCCCTTCCATTCTACCAATAAGGCAGCCTCTGACGAAACCTATTCTTGAAGATAATGTAATAGTCAGAATAAAATGAAATTATTTCTGGTTACCAGTATTTTGATATTGTGCAGTTTTGCACTATTTAGCTGAAAAATATTCTGGCCTTACCAAAGCACCCTTATTGCTGCTTCTGTTGATTTAAGGGCAGCCTTTGACTCAATTTCTCAAGAGAGGAAATTAGCCACAATATCTACTGATTGTTGCCTTCTGAAGTTGATAATTCTGTTACAACAAAATACAATAATGCAGATCAGAGGCAACTGTAATGGTGATTTAACAACTCCATCCAGGGCTGTATCCCTGCCCCCTTATTGTTCAATCTCTATATAAATAAATCCTAGCAGTCCTTTCTAAACCAATATTTCACCCCCACCCCAATGCTTGGCCTCTGTCCTATTTCAAACTTCTTCCATGCAGATGATGCAGCCATTTTATCTGTAATCCAAATGAGCCCTCACAGATGCCCAGCTGCTTTAGCATCCTACTGTTCTACAGAATTTCTTGAATCATACCCTTAAAAACCAAGGTTCTAATTTTCTCTAGAAAGTGCTTTAAGTCCCCTGTTAAATGGGAAATTAACAAAAGACCAATTGATCAGGTTAAGGACTTCAAGTATCAAGGCATCCACTTCCAATCCTCTACCTGCTGGAACAGCCAACTGAGTGGCCTTTCTCTTACAACTCAAAAAGTTTCTAATGCTATCTTAAAATATGCTATTCATCAAGGTAATTACTGTACACTTGTAGAAATAAAACTCTATAAAGCAAAGGTTGTGGGCTTGCTATGATATGGTGCATAACTTTGTGTTTACAGGTAGTCCCCAGCTTAAGAACAAGTTCCATTCCCAAGGTCTGTTCTTAAGTTGAATTTGTATATAAGCCAGAAGTATATAAGTAGTAAATAAGTAGTATTGTGTAATTAACTTGAACCATTGTGCATTTAACTTGAATCATTGTGTATTCAACTCAAATTTTGCTACAATAGGCTCTGCTCTTAACTATGGGTTGTTCTTAAACCAGGCATTCTTAACCCGGGGACTACCCATATAAGGATGCCCCTACTTTAGATGCTGTTCAATCTAAGTTTCTGAAAGCTTTATGCTGTGCTTATTTTTGTGCCCCATGCTCAACGTCAAATGTCCTTGTTGAGCTAGAGCTTCGCTGCATTTCTTTTGGGGTCCACCTGAGAATTTGGCATCTCAGATTTTGGCTGAAACAAATCCTTTGGGGTGAATCTCTGGTTCACCTCACAAGTGGTGGCAGCGGTGCAATCCAAGACTGCAGAGGATGACCAAGACATGCCAAGAGCTGTGTGATAAGGAACCAGTGTTTGATAACTACTTATTAATACCCTGGTATCACAAGGACATCCTCAGACTCGAGCTTACACCAGGCACCAGCAGATGGAGCAAGAAAAGGCAAAGACAGCTGCTGAGGAGCACATGGAAGAATATGAAGTAGAAGAGGAAAGCGAAAGCAAGCCTGACTCAGTTCAACCATGGTCCAGTATTACGAAAGAAATGCTTTAACAACGAGAAGAGCAAAGAAAAAAGGAAATAGTGTGAGGCTGAACGCAGAGACCACCTAGAAAGAGAAAGGGAAGAAAGAGAAGCTTGAAGAATGGAGTTTAGAGAGCTAATTTCCCTTCTAAAGAACATGGAAGCCAAGTCTCCAGGTTTAGCTAACTCTGTTTCTAGTGTAGGAGGGGGTGTAGGTCCCTATGTTAAGGATATACAAAATCCATAAATTAAAGATGAGGACACAAAGGCATTTTTCACTATGTTTGAACGGGTGGCAGTGTCATGTAAATGACCAAGGGAAGATTGGGTGGCTAGGTTAGCCCCATGTCTGACAGGAAAGGCTTTAAGGGTGTATATGGGTCTTCCTGTTCAGGAGGTGGTGGATTACAAGAAAGTAAAGGAAATGATTCTTTACCATAGGAAATTACAAAATACACTCACAGACAGAGATTCTAGCAATACAAGTAGCCAGAACAGGAAGGTGTAAGAGAATTTTGGGCAAGTCCGGCAGCCCTAGCTAGAAAATGGCTACAGCCAGAGGGACATAATGTAGAGGAAATTATGGATGAAATAGTTTTGGAACAATACCTACAGGTCCTATCTGGTCCTGTTCAGTTTTGGGTGTAAGAACTTCATCCAAATGCAGAGATTAAGGCAGTGTCCCTATCTGAAGATTATCTTGCAACCAGAAGAGCTGAGGAAGCTAGAAGAGGATATGGAGAGGTTGGAAACGGGGAAAAAAGTAGATGATACTGAAAAAGCAAGTATACAGGGAAAGACAACCTTTATCCAGTCTAAGGGAGGTCGAACAAACCAAGGGGAGGATAAATCATGTCATAAATGTGGCAAGGTAGGAGACTTAGCTAAAGACTGTCAGTATCACCTATACCAGTAGAAGAATGTTAGAGGGGGACAGAAAATAACTTTGACCTTCTAAAAAGGGGGGAGGTATGTGAGGGAATGAAGCTGGAATTACTGTTTTCACTTGGAAAAAAGCAGCTGCAGTGAGGCAGAAACACTTCCCACCCCACTTCCCCCATGCATTCATTCATTCACAACTTTACTCACAAACATCCACACCAGTGTTCCAGCTGCCTGTAATACTCAAGCCACACCCTGGTGTTTTCAAGGACGTGCTGACATCCAGAAGCAGCCGCACCACACCCAGGCCCTCAGCTTACAAAAGAAAAGGCTAAGACAGAGAGGAGGTGTGGGATAAAAGGAGATAAGAAAGCAGCAAGCAGACAGGGAAGCAGAGGTGACTGGTGGAGCAGCTATTACAGGCAGGCTGTCAACTGCCAGGACTACAAACTACGGTGAACGGCATATCCTGGTGGGATTCCTGCCTGGAGCTTGGCTTGGGAGCTCAGCTGGAATGCTCAAGAGCAACATTGCTTAAGAGCAGAACTTGGAACTTTGCCAGGAGCTTGGCAGCAACCAGAAAAGGACCAACCACTTGTGAGGGTTCTTTGCTTTCCAAGGACTGAACACACTACAGTATAGCATATCTGTTCACAATGCTTTATTGCAGCACACACCTTCCCCAACAACAGGCTATTCTCCCTACCCTTCTAGAGTTTGCAAGGTGATGTCACCATGTAAATATGTTTTTAATACTCAGTCCTTTAATACTTAGTCCAAACAAAAATCTTAAAGTCGGTGAAGTGGCCTACAACCTTTGCCTTCTTCCAAAAGTTCTTATACTAGTTGAGATGAGGTGCTGCCTCAGTGTGGTTACTCCTTTTCTGGTTGTTGCTGAACTCCCAGTGAAGGTCCAAGCCCTGCTTTTAAGCACTGCTGCTCCTGAGCTCTCCAGCTGAGATCCCAAGTCACTCTTAGCCACTCCCAACCTGAGCCTCAAGCACTCCAGCTGAGCTCCCAAGCCTCAACCCTGAGGAGGCAAATTGATTCTGATCTGACATATTGTGGCCTTTCACTTGGCCTAGATCAAGACCTAATTGACCTTAAATGGAGAGTTTGGGATTCAGATTTACAAAATGACAGAGCCAAAATCATTTATTCTACTATAGCATAATTGCAGGTTTTCTATGGTTAGCTACCTTTATAACATCCTACATATTCCATACAGATTTTTTTAACTGAGCTCAAACTGGTACACTAGCGATTATGGAGACTATAGGAAAATATACTAATTTCCCATACCAAAAATTATGTGTGTGTCTATTTAGATACAGAGGTTGGGTCAGTAATCAATGTATTGTGACTCTAGTCATTCAACTCCCCCCCCCCCCATGGTGCTTGGCATTCATAAACAATATCATCAAAAAATTTGGTTGTCTCTCTGATCAAGAAATTACAATCTTTCTTCTGCAATACCTAACTTGGACAATCACTATAATAGTTGCCAAATTTCTAGCAAGAGCTATGGTGCAGAAGTTGGTGATATCTTCTTCTCATTATTTATTGTCTCAGGTTTGGTTTTTTTCTGTATTTTACATTTTGCACTTGTTTTTTATTGGCCTGGGACTGTAAATAAATGATTTGATAGTATTTTAAAATATTTTTTAAAGGGAGAACACAACCTACACCTGAGGATTACTTGCAAAATTGGGGAGCTATATGGACTACATTGCCCAGCAGGCCACTCAAAGGCCAAATGGAATCTTCTGCTGGCAAAAGTTATACATCTCTGATATAAAACAGAAGATAATTTTTAAAAAAATCAGTTGAACATAAGAAACAAATCAGTTTGCCTTAATAAGGTGAAAACAAAGTAGAAAACTTTGAGAACCAGTTTGGTCTAGTGGTTAAGGCACCAGGCTAGAAACCAAGAGACTGTGAGTTCTAGTCCTGTCTTAGGCAAGAAAGTCGGCTGGGTGATTTTGGGCCAGCCACTCTCTCTCTCAGCCCAACTCACCTCACAGGGTTGTTGTTGTGGGGAAAATAGGAGGAGGAAGGAGTATTAGGTACATCTGCCACCTTGAGTTATATAAAAATAATAAAAGCAGGATAAAAAAAATCTTTTTAAAAAAACATGCTGTTTTCTTCTATTTAATTATTACCTTTTAAGGAAGACTTGGGTTCAGTAGCTACTTCCCTAAGTATTGATTTTGAAAGGCAAAGTTACACATTCCACTTCAACCTTGCATCCTGAGTTCTTTGTAATTTATACTCTGGAGAGCAATAAGTGGGGTTATAAATTGTGGTACTTGTTCCCAGTGGCTCAGATCTTCAGAATCTGAAAACCAGAAGAAGTCTTTATCTGGTCAGGGACCCTAACTCTAATCAAAGCTAAGGTAAGTAAAGGCAGACCTGGTTCACATTTGAGTGAGAGATCACCAAGAAATTCCTAATCTAGCTAGTAGGCTAGACGAGAAAGATTTTTTTAAAAAAAGAAAGCTTTGTAAGAACACAGAGGAAAACCACTTTTGTACTGCTGCCAAAAAAACATCACCTATATATCTGTGAAGTTACCAGGAGGTGTGATCTTTTGGGGGGCTATAACTTGTTATTTCACATGATCTTTTGCATGGTAGAAGCAAACATTTTTTTTCATTATTTTTTTAAATTTTAAATTTAATAGTAACAGAAAAAATAAAACAAAGCACAAAGAAAATTACGATGCAAATACATACATTCTCAAAAAAATGCACAAAAAGTGCTTTAAAAAGTGAAAAAAAGTATAATATATTGTTATAACAG
This sequence comes from Python bivittatus, assembly GCF_059951505.1. Taxonomy (NCBI): domain Eukaryota; kingdom Metazoa; phylum Chordata; class Lepidosauria; order Squamata; family Pythonidae; genus Python; species Python bivittatus. The sequence continues at coordinate 25,710,299 of NW_028277058.1, read as the reverse complement.
TTAACAATTACAATTCTATATATACTTATCTAATGTAAGAATATACTCCTTTCCTTGCTTCAAAGCTGCACCTCTTAAGCATACAGACAAGGGTAACAGACCAATATTTCTGTTATCCTGGAACTTTCACTATAATACAGCTCTTTTTTTTTTTTTACTTGCCCCTTTTTCCACTTTTACTTATAGGCTAACCATAAGTACTAAGCATAAAAATAGTAATAAACTACCTACTTCTTTCTATTAATTTGCAAAAACATTAAGAAATCTTGCATGTGCTTTACAGTACATAAATGTTTGAACAGCATCTCTAAAAGAAGAGATAACATGTGCCTTTATATGCAGATTATTGGAAACATAGTTGCAAATCTTTTTTTTTTTTCAGAAAAGCTCTTAATTTCCAGGAGATCAAAATAGTTGCACTGAATTTTAGTACTCTTAATAAAGAAAAACAGGATTAAAAAAGAAACTATATGGATTTTGAAGAAATTACAGACGACCTCTAAACTATATTCCTGAAGTAGTTTCATAAACTGCTTGATGTGATTCATGTTCCATTAACTGACTATAAGGTATCCTTTAACTGCACTTAGCTAAAACAAAATGAATAATTACATCCTTAGCAGGACTATAATATTAAGTAATATTTTTATCATTATAAACATTTCTTTTGTACACAACAATCAGTACAATAATAGCATGTTGTGGCTTTCAGCACTATAATTCATCAAATTATAGTTTCTGATACTTAAAATTACACATGCATGCACATAAAGAAACTCTTTTATTTAGATTTATCCACTTTCATGCTGAAAATACTAGCTTCTACAAAGATTTTCCTCCTTACTTTTCTATTTTAAACTTAAAATTCTGTAGTAGTTAATGTCAGTGTTTTATTCTTCAAGACCAGCTCTTGGAATTCACAAACATATAAAGTTGGTATAGAGAACAGCATTTGAGCTTCTAAAAAAAGAAAAAAGCAATATATACCATAATCCAAAGTATACTTACTTGAAAGTAAATCAAATTTGTTACAGAATTATTTCCTGGAAAGTATATTCACTATTATGGCCTCAAAGGTAATCTATATGTACTGTACAGTGCATTCCAAAAGTATTCAGACCCCCCTTCACTTTTTTCAATTTTGTTACATTGCAGCCTGATACTACAATCGTTCAAATTCATTTTTTTTCTCATTAATCTACACTCAGAACCCTATAATGACAAAGTGAAAACAGAATTTTAGAAATGTTTTCTAAATGTTTCCTGTCTCTGAGCTCTGCAGGCAGTTCCTCTGACCTCATGGCTTTTGCTCTGGTACAGTATGCATTGTCAGCTGTGAAGCCTTCTATAGAGAGGTGTGTGCCTTTCCAAATCACGTCCAATCAATTTAATATACCACAGGTGGACTCCAATCAAGGTGTAGAAACAGCTCAGCAATGATCAAGAGAAATGGGAGGCACCTGAGCTAAATTTCAAGTGTTGTTGCAAAGAGACTAAATACTTATGCCAATGTGATAGTTCAGTTTTTCCTTTTTCATACATTTGCAAACATTTCTAAAATTGTTTTCACTTTGTCATTATGGGGTACTAGTGTAGATTAATGAGAAAAAAATGCATTTGAACGATTGTAGCATCAGGCTGCAACATAACAAAATTGAAAAAAGTGAAGGGGGTCTGAATACTTTCGGAATGCACTGTATATCTTTGGATAAGGATGTAGTACAATACAAGAGAAATTACTGTTCATAAATTTTCACTATTACATGTCTCTGAGATGTTTTTGATGTACGGTAGTGTTATCCTTTTCATAGCTTGTATTGGTTGTGCTGTAGTGGGTTGAGTGGTCAGGCACTTTTTGATAAAGTTGTGTGGGTATCCGTTTTGTTGGAAGATGTATAGGCAGTCTGTTTCCTTTTTCTGCTGTTCTGGGTTGCCGCAGTGTGTTTGTGCTCATCTGAATATGTTCTTACACAGCTCCTCTTGTGGGAAGTTGGGTTGTTACTTTAGTAATGGAGTACTTGGTTAGTGTGGGTTGTTTTTCAATAACTTGCATTTCTAATTTGTCATTGTTTCCTCTGCTGATGAGGATATCCAGAAAGGGCAGTGTGTTGTTTTCTTCTTCCCTTGTGAATTTTATTCATTTGAAGGTGTTGTTGATAGTTTCATGTTTCTTCTCTAGTTGTTCCTTTTTAAATAAACCACACTTACACACCATTCAAAAGAGACAATAAAAAAGCTAAGAAGGAAACAAAAAGACCAAAACATTTTCTCCACAGCCTACAATCAGATAAGCAGGGATTAACACCAGACAATCAATCAAGCAGAAAACAATAGTCTAATCAAGGAACTACCAAGGAGAAAACCACACTCCACCAACACTGCCAGGGCAAGCTACTGTATATAAACAGGGAGTAAACCCCACACTCAGTTGCCCTGATTATGTTACCTAGTCAGGTAATGAAATGTCTGCAAGCAAATAACCAAGCTCAGAGAGCACCAAGGACTCTACAGTTCAACCCTGAGCTACATATATTCTCTTCTATTGAAACTTAGTTGTTTCTGAACTTCTGAAATGTAATTTAAAAAATCACAACAAAGCTCATATTTTCTCAAGTTGAGAAATTCACAAACCAAGAAGGAAATAAAAGAAAGTTATAAATTAACTACTACTTGAGCCTTCTGTATTACACTGACAAATATTTATTACATTTTGTTATTTTTGTTAGCAATCTAATTTTCAGGCTGGAATATAGGATATACATGGGAAAGTAACTACAGAACAGACCTTCTATGGGATGAAATAATTATGAATATGGAAAGCTACTTCAGATTAGTTAATTAAGTGCAAGAGAATTAAGTCAGACCCTCATTCTGAATTTAAATGAAGTTGTAGGTTCATTGTAGAGTAGGGATATTCAATTTAGTGTCTCCCAGATGTTTTCAACTACACTGCCCACAGTCCCTGATCTGCAAATACAAGAAAGCATCATAGATAGCAATTCTCATTTCCCCTATACAAGCCAAGATTTTGCACAATGAAACAAATTCAGACTTCATTATTGCTACTAATTAAGGAAATCTGAGGTACTCTTATTTTCCTTGTGATGTAATAAATTAATCAGTGGAAGAAGGAGGGGTTCCAGATTTTTAAAGAAAGCCAAGGATAGTCACTATTTACTATTAGGATTCCTGATTCATATTTATTTATTTATTTATATTTATTTTCAGACTTGTATGCCGCCCATCTCCCTCAATGGGTGACTCTGGGCGGCTCACAATAATAAAAAAGAAGAAAAAACACAGGTCCCTCCAGACATGGGTACAATCTATAAATAATTAAAAAACATATATTAAAAATGCCCTAAAAACCTCCTATGATTTTAGCCCTAAAAAACCTGTAAGATGCTGGGGGGGGGGATAACCCATCACCCCACCAGCCATCTCCACAGGTGTGGGCCCCCCTCTGGCCCCCAGGCCTTCTGGCAGAGCCAGGATTTGATCCCTTTCCTGAAGGCCATGAGGGAGGGGGCACACCGCACCTCAGGAGGCAGGATGTTCCATAGGGCGGGCGCTGCAGCAGAAAAGGCTCTCTGCCTAGACCCCACCATGCCTTACCATATACAGTAAGTATGTTTACATCCTGTTCTCATTTCCCACTGAATAAGTGGAACTGGAAAGGTGCTAACCAGCATAATGCTGCCCTCTCTCCCCATAATCAGATATGATATGAAAGGAAAGATTATGTAAGAGTTGTGTGTATAGCAGTTATTTTAAAAAATGATAAAGGAATATTTCAGTATCAATTTCCATGTAGCATTATGAGTATGAAATGGAGTGTGCCTTGGGTTAAATGTACATTCCATCTTCTGGCATGGCTGAGGTGTTCAAAGACCTTCACTTTACATTTAGATTAATTACTTTTTGGTTTGCCTAGGCTACAATTAATGTTAGCCATGCTTCATCTATGACTTAAAATCGGGAGTTGTAAAGCTTCCTTTTTAAAACAACAATTAACATTCATCAAAGTTTAGTATTTTTATCTTAGAATTAATCACATTATGATTACTATAACCCAGAAACGAACATTTCTTATCTTCTCATGGCTTCAAGAAGAAGAGACAGAGTATGAGCCTTAAGCCATTACCATCGTAAAATGACATCCAAAAAGTGCCAAGATGAAAAATGAATTGCAGCTATAGGCTAAAAGCATCTGGAAACATAGTACCCTTTATGTTTGTTTATTTTAATCATTATAATGTAGGTAGTTGTATATATCATATAATCACATCTATATTTTGTTACAGTACTTGTTTGTTATCTCACCAAGATGCAAATATTTTTAAAAACACAGTATCACCTCTGTCTTTTGATTGCTGAGGTGGGCCCTGGATATACCAGCAACAGAACAGGAGGGAAGAATGACCACTACACAGTTCAACTAGTTCTTCAATTCAGCTTTTGCAATGTAGGTTGCTGGGAGGCCATTGCTTAAATATCTCTACTGAAGGACTGCCCACCATCTCCAATCTCTGAATAGCTCTCATCACTACGCTGGTCTATGGCCATAATAAATGCTTGACTGTAGCTCTCATCATTAGATAGTTTCTTTTAAAGTTCAGACACACTCTGTTTTAGTGATTACATGGACTGCTTCTAGTCCTGCCCTTTGAATCTCCAAGTCCAACAGGCCGACTTTTCAGAAAGCTGAAGACATCAATCACAGATATAGAGATATAGAGATATGAAATTTATAGGCTGCTTCAATCTATTACAACTCTGGATCGTTTACAAAGTAAGACAATTAAAACCAAAAAAGTACATAACCTAAACCGTCTTATAGACTGAAACATCACACAAGGGATCCACTGCTCACTCTTACCCAAGGCCCAGGATAAGAGCCAGGTTTTATGGTCTCCTTGAAATAAGGCCAAGGTGGGAGCCATATGAATCTTATGGAAAATGATGCTTCAGAGGGCTAGTTCCATGATAGCACCCTTCCCACCCCTTTCACCTGTTGCTCATAGAACTTACTTTTTGCCTCCCCTCACCATCTTAGCTGTTTTGGGTTTTTTTGAATCAACAATACAATCTGAAAATTATATACATTTAAAAGCCTTTCATTTAAAAGTTCAGCTTTGTTATGGATAGAAACCAAACGACAAGAAATCCACATTACTGTCTCATTCTATTAAATGTAGAAAGTACTTATTAAAATTACTCAGCCACACACTTTCACTCAACACACATACAAATGTTGCATGTCCACTGGAGTAGGGCAGCCAATAAATTTAAATAATGATGATAATAATTTTCTTTTTATATCTTCAATACTGAACAAAGCATTATTACTCAGTGGAAAATACTAGCTTTTAAAATGCTAATAGACTAAACATTTGATTAAAATCATAGGAAAACTCTATTGTATAGGTATATATCATTTTCCCTCCAAAATTCTTTTTTTAATATATAATTTTTATTAAAACTTTTAAAAGAGAAGGTAAAAACTAATACAAACTAATATAAAGTAAGGAAGAAAAAAGAAAAAGAAAGCAAAGAGAAAGCAAAAATTGCAAGAAAAAAAGAGTTAAAGAAAAATAGAAAAGAAAGAAAAAAGATACAAAATTCTCAGCAAAGCTTAGCAGAATAATGGAATCACTGATGCCAAATTAGTTTTCTATATGCCGAAAGGGCCCCTTCATGGATCACTGCCTTGTCGTGGCAAAGGGGCTTGCGTAACTCAGTGAAGCCATGAGCTATACCGTGCAGGGCCACCCAAGACGGACAGGTCATGACAGAGAGTTCTGACAAAATGTGGTCCACTGGAGAAGGAAATGGCAACCCACTCCAGTATCCTTGCCAAGAAAACCCCATGGACAATGTTAAAAGGCTAAAAGATATGACGCCGGAAGATGAGCCCCTCAGGTCGGAAGGTGTCCAATATGCTACTGGGGAAGAGCGGAGGGCAATTCCAAGTAGCTCCAGAAAGAGTGAAGCGGCTGGGCCAAAGCCAAAAGGATGTTCAGCTGTGGATGTATCTGGAAGCGAAAAGAAGGTCCGATGGTGTAAAGAACAATATTGTATAGGTACCTGGAATGTAAGATCTATGAACCAAGGCAAGCTGGATGTGGTCAAACATGAGATGACAAGATTGAACATCGACATCTTGGGAATCAGCGAACTGAAGTGGACGGGAATGGGTGAATTTAATTCGGGTGACCATTATATCTACTACTGTGGGCAAGAAACTCTTAGAAGAAATGGAGTTGCACTCATAGTCAATAAGAGAGTGGGAAAGGCAGTAATGGGGTACAACCTCAAAAACGACAGAATGATCTCAGTGCGTATCCAAGGCAAACCATTCAATATCACAGTCATCCAAGTCTATGCCCCAACCACTGGTGCTGAAGAAGCTGAAGTTGACCGCTTCTATGAAGACCTACAACACCTTCTAGAACTAGCACCAAAAAAAGATGTCCTTTTCATCATAGGGGATTGGAATGCTAAAGTAGGAAGTCAAGGAGTAATCGGAATAACAGGCAAGTTTGGCCTTGGAGTACAAAATGAAGCAGGGCAAAGGCTAATAGAGTTCTGTCAAGAGAACAAGCTAGTCATAGCAAACACTCTTTTCCAACAACACAAGAGATGACTCTACACATGGACATCACCAGATGGTCAATACCGAAACCAGATTGATTATATACTTTGCAGCCAAAGATGGAGAAGCTCTATACAGACAGCAAAAACAAGACCAGGAACTGACTGTGGCTCAGATCATGAGCTTCTTACTGCAAAATTTAGGCTTAAATTGAAGAATGTAGGGAAAACCACTAGACCACTCAGGTATGACTTAGATCATATTCCTTGTGAGTACACAGTGAAGGTGATGAATAGATTTAGAGGATTAGATTTGGTAGACAGAGTGCCTGAAGAACTTTGGACGGAGGTCCGTAACATTGTACAGGAGGCAGCAACTAAAACCATCCCAAAGAAAAAGAAATGCAAGAAAGCAAAATGGTTGTCTGATGAGGCTTTACAAATAGCTGTGGAAAGAAGGAATGCGAAAAGCAAGGGTGAAAGGGAAAGATATAAGCAACTGAATGCAGATTTCCAGAGAATAGCAAGGACAGATAAGAAGGCCTTCTTAAATGAACAATGCAAAGAAATCGAGGAAAACAATAGAATGGGGAAGACTAGAGATCTCTACAAAAAAATTGGAGATATGAAAGGAACGTTTAGTGCAAAGATGGGCATGATAAAGGACAAAAAGGCAGGGACCTAACAGAAGCAGAAGAGATTAAGAAGAGGTGGCAAGAATACACAGAAGAACTATACAAGAAAGATCTTAATGTCCCTGATGTCCACGCTGGTGTGATCACTGACCTTGAGCCAGACATCCTAGAGAGTGAAGTCAAGTGGGCCTTAGGAAGCATTGCTAACAACAAAGCTAGTGGAGATGACAGGATTCCAGCTGAGTTATTTAAAATACTAAAAGATGATGGTGTTAAAGTGCTGCACTCAATATGCCAGCAAGTTTGGAAAACGCAACAATGGCCACGGGATTGGAAAAGGTCAGTTTACGTTCCAATTCCAAAGAAGGGCAATGCCAAAGAATGCTCAAACTATCGCACAATTGCACTCATTTCACATGCTAGCAAGGTTATGCTCAAAATCCTACAAGCTAGGCTTCAGCAATACATGAACCGAGAACTACCGGATGTACAAGCTGGGTTTCGAAGAGGCAGAGGAACTAGAGATCAAATCGCCAACATTCGCTGGATCATGGAGAAAACACGAGAGTTCCAGAAAAATATCTACTTCTGCTTCATTGACTATGCAAAAGCCTTTGATTGTGTGGATCACAACAAACTGTGGCAAGTTCTTAAAGAGATGGGAGTACCAGACCACCTTACCTGTCTCCTGAGAAATCTGTATGCGGGCCAAGAAGCAACAGTTAGAACCGGTCATGGAACAACCGATTGGTTTAAAATAGGGAAAGGTGTACGACAAGGCTGTATACTGTCACCCTGCTTATTTAACCTATATGCAGAGTACATCATGAGAAATGCCAGGCTGGAAGAATCACAAGCCGGAATTAAGATTGCAGGGAGAATCATCATCAACCTCAGATATACGGACGATACCACCCTAATGGCAGAAAGTGAAGAAGAACTAAAGAGCCTCTTGATGAGGGTGAAAGAGGAGAGTGCAAAATCTGGCTTGAAACTCAACATTAAAAAAACTAAGATCATGGCATCTGGCCCCATCAATTCCTGGCAAATAGAAGGGGTAGAAATGGAAGCAGTAACAGACTTCATTTATTTGGGCTCCAAGATCACCGCAGACGGAGACTGCAGCCATGAAATTAAAAGACGCTTGCTCCTTGGGAGGAAAGCTATGGCAAGCCTAGATAGCATATTAAAAAGCAGAGACGTCACCTTGCCGACAAAGATCCGCATAGTCAAAGCTATGGTTTTTCCAGTAGTAATGTATGGCTGTGAGAGCTGGACCATAAAGAAGGCCGAGTGCCGAAGAATTGATGCCTTTGAACTGTGGTGCTGCAGAAGACTCTTGAGAGTCCCCTGGACTGCTAGGAGGTCAAACCAGTCAATCTTAAAGGAAATCAACCCTGATTGCTCATTGGCAGGATCGATAATGAAGCTCAAGCTCAGATACTTTGGTCACCTAATGCGAAGAGAGGACTCTTTGGAAAAGACCCTGATGCTGGGAAAGATTGAAGGCAAAAGGAGAAGAGGACGGCAGAGGATGAGCTGGTTAGATAGCATCACTGAAGCAATGAGCATGAAACTGAGCAAACTCAGGGAGGCAGTGAAGGACAGGAAGGCCTGGAGCAATATGGTTCATGGGGTCACGAAGAGTCGGACACGACTTAACAACTAAACAACAACAACAATGCCGAAAGGGATTGCTTTTAAAATTATTAAAGAGCCTATTAATTATTTCTAATGTGCTAAACTTTCTATTTAGCAATCATAACTAAATTCTTATTTCCTATTCAGAGTATTACTGAGTAATATGTTCCCTTCAGTAGAAATTAAAAGAAAATCAATTACAATAGGAAAGGTGAATTAATTGATTATGTGCCATCAAGCCATTGCCGATTCTTAATGATCACATAGACAGATCTTCTCCATGATGATGGAGAAAGGTGAATAGAAAAAAGTAAAAAAAATTGACAAAAAGTCATCAAAACAGAAGTATATTTGCCACAAGCAAAAATATACTACACAGCGCACCTGTTGCCTTCCCAGTAACTGTAAAATAAACAAGCTATTCAAAGGAAGGATGATATTCCTTTCTCTTTCTCACTCCATCAATTGATACACAGTTCTGGGCTCAGAATCATGACTTAAAATGTTTCAGGCCAAGTTTGCATGCTTTTAAATAATGCAAATACTTACTATATATATAAAAAAATGACAGTGCATTTAATCAAGCACTGAGCTATGCTGAAACATTTTGCAGCTAAGAAAATGTCTTCTCTCAGCTCATCAGTTTTTTTCAGCATGGATAACATCCTCATAATAAAGCCCACAGCTCCCAATTAAAAGAAAAGCAAGAGAATTTTGGAGTATTCCTAGTTTGGTGTTCTGTACACTCTCAAATTTTATCTGCAAAAGCACCTGGGCTTCATGGAGAATGCCATGACATCCAAAGTCATGCATGATTTACTTCCTTAGATAAAGCATTTTCAGTCCAACAAATAATTGGCATATAAAGTTGACATGGGTATAAGTAATTTGAAATCCTGTTCATGTATAGAGATTTGCAAACTACAATCCTTTTGTTGTATTCTTTCCTTCTTCTGCAAAAGAAGGAAAATGTAAATCCCATAGAAATATTCTTCTCCCTCGCTCAAAATAAAATTCAACTGTTTTTAGACATCAAATGAAAGGAGACAGAGAAAAACCAACTGGAAAGTCTGCAATTAAAAAAAAAAATCCATTGCCTAAGCTTCAGTGTAAGAAACATGGACACATAATGGGAATATGCACCAGAGGTTCAATGCATTTCTTACTGAAATATATAAGCAATATACTATTATTTTGTTCTTCATTCATTAGAGCCAAATAAAGGAAATAAGGGTCCTAAGGAAACTTCGCTGCAATGTCTCTAATTCAAGACCAACAGTGTGCCATTTTGGTGGAGACTAGATTTCAAAAATACACATTAATGAATCATGCTGCATTAGACAAGCCAAAGTTTTGAACAAACAGTTAAGGGTCAGTAAATCCAAGACAGGATCAAATTTTCAAAACCCAGTGGGACGATACAGAGTCTCTTGCTAAACAAACACCTTATCCCATGCAAACAGAAACAACCACATAAAGTCCTCTTAGCCCTGATCTTCCTCCTCTTCTCAGTTTCCATTTCTACTCCAAAGAAAAACAAATTACATCTATGTAGTACTGTTACTAAGTGGTATTTATTCTGCTGTGAACATAAAGAGGGCAAGCTCCACTCACAGGGAACCCAAGAGAAAAATAAAAGGATACTTTGAGCTTTACTAGATAGATGTAATGGTATGTGGAAATTACCTTGGGAGGAAGGTCCCCCAGGATGAGCAAGAGCTGCAGCCTACACAACCATCATGCAAAAGGTATCTCAGCCAACGAAGAAAAAGGGGCATGGAAAGCATTTCAGAAGGGACCCTCCCTAGGAAAGTAAAAATAAAGGAGAGAAGTCCTTTCAGACTTGCAAAATTCTATTACTGTAACATTACAATAAAGATAGTGTTACTACTCATGGTTTGTGCTTCTTGTGTGGACTACCTCGAAGGGCTGATAATAGGCTTCAGTGAATTCACCACACTGTTCTGTTTGTACTAATACTATTAAACGTATTGATTAGTGCGTTATTCAGAATTACCAAAATGAAGGAAGATTTCTAAAAGCCTACGTAACACATTGGGGGGGGGAGGGGGGGAGAGAGAGAGAGAGAGAGAGAGATGAGTGTGTGCAGTAGGAGACTGAGAGAAGCACTCTGAGAAGTCAGGTTCAATATCTTCAGGTAATCCTCCTTTCCACCTCTCAGTCATCACAGCAGGGCTTCAGATCCTAGGAAGCCAAGGACTCCGATGCTGATATTAAATTCCAAGTCTGTCTATAAGACCTTCCTCATGAGATCTGGCTTGTGTTTCTAAAATCTGGTTGGAAGGGGGGAAGTTTTTCTCTCAGAAATCTGCCCTCCCAGGCTTCTGGTTTGATACTAGTCACAATCCTTGGGCAGGGAAGAGGTTGCATTGTCATCTGCAGGACTCTGTTGGAATCAAGAGTTGTGTTCTACACATACCTGGAATCAGTAGTGTGCACAGCTGAAAAAAGGGAAACATAATTTGTATCACAGGAAGTACTAGGTTTGTGCTACTCTGCATTCATCAGACCCCACCTAAAGTACTGAATTCATTTATGGGCATCATTCTTTAAGAATTTATACAGGCAGATGCAAAGAAGAATGATAAGGGAATTGGAAACTAAGAGTACTAGGCCAGATTAAGAGAATGAAGTATGCTTAGTCTTGAGAAGAGGTAACTTGCTGGAGAGGTAGTGTGACAAAACTATTCCAGTAGCTTGAAGAAAGCTCTTTAAGTGTCACAGAGCCTTGTCATCTGTCATTTCAGATTACAGGATATGTAACAAGAGCCTAAATTACAGAAAGGAATATTCTTCCTGAATCTGAGGCAAAACTTCCTAATGGCATGAACATTTCAACAAGGAGCCAGTGTTCTAGGTGGACGGTCTCTCCTTCACTGACTGAGTTTCATGGGTGGAAGCTTAACAAGAGAGATCAAAGCTTGAAATAAGGAGGAATTTCCTGATTGTGAGAGCTGTTAAGCAGTGGAACAGCCTGCCTCCTGAAGTGGTGGCTCCTTCATCACTGGAAGTTTTCAAAGAAAAAAGATAGGACAGATATTTGTTCCAGATGATATGAGGATTCCTGCCCTGGGCAGGGCAATAAACTAGATGGTCTCCAATGTACATTTCAACCCTATGATTCTATGATATGTAGAGGCTGGGCAGACAGCTGTCAGAGATCTTTTTGATCTTTTTGATTCCTAAACTGGGCAAAGAAGTGAATTCAGTGGCGTAGTGTATGATTCTATATTCTCTAAGGTAGCCATTTTTTTAATGGGAACATCCCACCATGTCTTTTCTTAGAGTCCAAAGTATGTTCTCAAAATTCAAAATTGCTCAGCAGCCCAAAAATATTGAAAATCCCATCATAGATTCTGTTTCCAAATAAACCAAGAATCAATAAATAACAACAAATTCAGATTGCAGCATGTCAGAGGACTGGAAAAAACTACATTTCTATCTTCTGATTAGTTTGTTTAGTCATTTTCACTGACAGCAAAAGCTAACTCAGAGCAACTGGGCAGTATAATGCTGGCTTACTGTACATCTGAACTTAACCAATGTTTGCATAAACAAACTTAAGTTATTCTATGATCAAGGTAGCAAACAAGTTGGCAGAAAGATAATAGGTAGGTAGGTAGGTAGGTAGGTAGGTAGGTAGGTAGGTAGGTAGGTAGACAGACAAATAGATAAACAAACCATTTCCCCAAATATAAACACAGTCATCCAGCCAGAATAACAATTATATTGGTGTGATGTATGAAGAATAAATAATTAAACTAATGTAAGTTTTAAATATTCAAGTCATTCCTCAGTTTGAAGAAAATAAAATAGTTGTTCGGATTTTTTTTCTTCATCATAAAGAATAAGACATTCACAACTTGCCAGTGTTTAAGCCATGCATCAATTAATATCTGATGCAGAGTAAGGTTACTATAATGGCATGTTTTTAGCCATTCTAACCACCAGGATTCAATCTCAAGGGCAGCTGGCTTGGATCAGTGTTTACTTGAAGTTTAAACAAATTTGTTGGCCTGTGCTCAGACTCCATAAAATAAAGTGTTCCACACCACAAAACCACAAAACAGTTCTGGAAATACCACCAGCATATAAGAGACTCACAAGTTTAAGTCAAATGAACAATAAGTATTCAGTCACCACCAGCACTCAAAACAGTAGGGATTTAAACATCTGTAGCCCTTTTTTTTAAAAAAAAAAAATTGACTTCTTAAAAAAGATCACTGATTTTAGGAATTGGAGAACTAACTCTGTTCTACTTTTCACAAGACACTGGTCCTGAAACATATTTCAAAACTTTCCTACAAATTTCACTTATATAAGGAGCATACTTTAATGCCCACAAACACTTATTTTATAATTTAACTAGGATTTTAAAAAAAACATCATGCTACAACAATAAATATTGTTTTGACTGTAATAACAATAATAAAGATCACGCAGACAAACACAAACACAAAATTATTTTACCATGCCTGCTTTGCTGGCAGTATAATACATCGCGTATAATTTGAAAAAGTGAAAGGTTTATTGCTTCCTATGAGAACAGAAGTTAAAGTCACAGTTGGAATTTCAATTGTGCATTTTATTAGCAGCAAAGAATAAATTAAGATTGTTTGACTAGAAAGAGATTCAAAAACTAAACCAAGACAGACAACTACAACTGCTTTGATTAAAAAAAAAAAAACTTTGAGAATGGCAACTGAATTTTGGGACTTTAAGAGCTGTAGCTCAATAGTAGGGTTGTACAAAACTTTGAAAGAGTCATTCAATTCAAATAAGATTCAGAGAATCATCTCTCTAAATTTTCAGTCAGTTTCAGTTTCCCCTTTCATTCCCTTCCAAATGTTTTTAATCTGTATTCCTTTTACTATATGTTCTCTATCTTATTCTTTTCTTCATTGCCTGTGTCTGCTGTTAGACAAGTTCACATAAAACAGATTATTTTGAAGTCATAATAAATTAAATATGCAATATCAATATTCAATTTTTACATCCAAGCACCACATAAGAGGTAATAATTTATGCCATCTAACCTTCAAGCAAGGAAAAAAGATCAGAAGAAGGTGGATTTAATTTTATCTTTAATAAGACATTATTTTAAAAACTTTTTGATTTTTTTTTTTATTTTTTAGTTGCAGGAAACTAGCTGAATTGGTTAAGCAGAACTTCTCTAAAAATTCCTTGCTGAATAATCCTGAAAATACTATGCTTTCCTTCTTTCATTTCTATGAAATTTGTCTTAAAATAGGAGAATATAAATGTTTCAAATATTACCAAGGTGAACTCTTCTACCTCAAACTCTGCACAACTTATATCCCTTAAAGGCAAAATTCTCAAAAAAGTCATGATCTCAAGGGCATCTACAAGCAGCATAAAAGGGAAGATCACAGATTTGTCAAAGATGCTGATTAGGCTTATGCAGGCACAGTAAGAAGCAAAGGTGAGTGTTTTGAGAAATGGCTAAACATGTGGATCTAATCATCTGTGAAAAACATACACCAATAACAGGAATGTTGTAACTGAAAGAGTTTCTTACCAGCTGGATAAACTAATACATCCAAAGTCTCTGAGTGTCTGTACAAATTATTTTCTTTTTCATTTTTTTTCAAAATGCATAACATTAAACAAATATAGCTTATTTATTTTATTTTATTTATCTAAATTTAGAACATCAATGGAGTTCCATTCCAGTCAAAGGAGTTCCAAATTCCAGTCATACCATCCAATCATACCATCTGAAGAAATAAACCCATCTAACAAAAAAGAAGGTAATAATTGCATTAAAAAAATGTTGACTCCTACTCATTGCAATTGCAACTATTTTCAGGAACATAAAGCTTCTGCCTGACTGATATTGGAATCTCAATCTGTGATGAACGCATAATGAACCAAACTGCTGAAATTTTCATTCAACAATTTTGGGTAGAAGGGGAGAACAAAAATTACTTTAAATCTGACCAAGCAAAACAAAATGCAGGCATACATAAAAAACAAAACAGAAGCATCATAGATATCCTCTAAAATTTTAATATTTCACTTAACAGAAAAAGCAGCATGACATGGTGCAAAAAAGAATTAAAAAAAAAAAAGATTCATTCCTAGTAATGGAGACTATGGGCAATTACATATAAAGATGGGTTTTGCTAGAATCAAGGTGTAAATGTCAAGGTGGAGGAAAAAAATCTTTCTTTCCAAAGTCATTCCCTTCAGTATGCAAATATATCTATATATTTAAAAACAAATATACTTTTCTTTAGATTGCATTTCAATCCTTCAAGGTGTCTGACTGCATGGCCCAAGAGTGTACATGAGTAGGAAGGAATCATTAAAATATGCACTTTAATTTTGGCACTGAAATCAACCTACCAACTGAAAGAATCATGAGAATTCAAAACGTATGAGACCTGTTATTTTATAATTGCTTACTAACTAGAAAAATAAGCTAACAAAATCTATTTTCCCCTTAATTTTCTTAGACTCTTCAAAGAAAATCTCTTATTTTTTCCCACTTTGCTTATGAACCTTTGTCTTATAGTAAAGTTGGATATGGTACCACTTGATGCCAGTTGCCTTTTCTTTCTAGTTGAGATGGCAAATCACAGAATCTAAACAAGAAAGGTTAGCAAACTGCTCATCGGCAGCATTTTATTATTGCTGGTCCAGTAGATTTCCCAGCTCTTAATGAAATCACTAGAAAGTCACTCAAAATAAATATAAATAAGCACATTCTAGACATGACATATGATTTCTTTACTAGATTCAAAAGACATACCCAGAGATCTCACATTTCTATCTCCTTTTCTCACAAGAGCTCTCAACCAGCAAAGGAATGCAGAAAATCAGGAAAATGATAATTGCTCAGTTTCACTGTTAAGTAAAATAAACGGCATTTTGTTTTTAAAAAAGTGTTTTAACTATTGTCCTTATTACCTTACTCTTTTCTGCTTCAAAAATCTTTAAAAATATAACAACCATTTCATTGCAGTTTGTAAATTCTCTCCTTGCCAAGTTCATTAAAGATGGTGAACTTTATTATTATTAAACTAAAGCTCTTCTCAATGCTTTCTAAATGAAAAGGATTAAAATAATCCAACAAAGAGAGCAGCATTAAACTACAGATGCAACCATCAAAAATGCTTTTTGTCATGCATGAAACCAAGACCATATGTCACCACACCACGAGACATCCTAAGAAGACAGGTTCATTTGCCAGGCATTTGCAAATCAAATAAAATGTAACCACAACACATTTCCTTTTAAAGCTTATTTACATAAGGAGTGGGAAACGATAGTCAGGGACTGTATTCATGTTTTGCAAGGAAGCTAAGAACACATCAACTGAGTCAGGGTTTTTCTTGGCTTCCTTTTCAAGGAAGAAATTTCTCTGTTTTTTAAAAAAAACACATTCACCTTATTTTAGGGCTCATCACAAGTGTGAAACAACGATGAAAAATGCAGTCACATGATGAATGTATATTAATGTAGGGTAATTATTCCATAACTTAAGAAACACCCACTAAGGACTTAAGTAGATAGATGCCATACTGTAAAAAGCCATATTGAATGAACTGAATGTGAAAAATTTTATATGACCGGCTCAGGAATCCTTACCTTGGTTTTTGTTTTGTTTTACTTTTCCTACTGTGCAAGTAAGGGCAGTAGATTTCAAGGCCCGCACATTAACAGTTTCAAGGCCCACACTGTTAACAGCAGTGATGATAGGACATTTCCAGAAAATACCAAGGAAAAACCATGTCTGCTATTGCAAATTTGATTGAACCCCTGACCTTCTTTAGCCCCTGACCTTATATATTGTTATTATAATGACAATACGATTACTCTTATTGTTCACTGAAATCCCAGGTTGCACTGAAAACGTTTATGTATTTTATCTATTAATAAATAGCAGCCTTATAAGTATGATGTTCATTTCTAAGTTTTGTGCTGCAGCTTGTTATCTTTGAAAGTTAATGATTGTTCAGTGCTAAATACAGTCTCTGGATTGTCATGGTTCATAACCCTTTACATTTAATTTACTTTTATTTTTATTGTATTTTACAACTTGTTTTTAAAGGAATTAATACATACACTTTTGATATGCTGATCTTGTGACCATAATAAAATGTATCACACCTAGGGAAAAAAGCATTAAATATCCTCTTCCCTGGCTCAAGGGTATATGGTGCCCCTAGGCCACGTTGACTCATGGAACCACCTCCCACCAATGCAAAGATTTGCATTTTTAGAATAATTCAGAAGGGGGTGGGTTGTTCAGTGCAGCATCTGCAACTTTGCTCATGTCTAAAGCAGCTTCTGTAAACTGAGATTCAAACCTGAGATCAATATTCTGTTCATGTTTACATGAATCATGCAAAATCATAGCTACTATGTTCTAGTAGTAGTTCTTAAGTTTTCTTCACGTAATGTGTTGAAATCAGTCAACAAAAGCAGAAGTGCAGCCTGCAATACAGCAGTCTAAAAATTATGACTCTGAATCTCTTTTTGCAAATCCTTGGCATTTCATTGAAGCTATGATTTCCTCCAGAACCCCACCAAGTCAAATTATACACATTATTATGCTCTTATTTCTCCTTGCTCCACAGAAACAAAGAGTACTATTGGACTTTCTATGACCCATTTAGCATATCTAATATTCCTTAAAACCTGAAACCATTAATTCAGAAATATAGAATTATTCAATGTATTGTCGAAGGCTTTCACATCCGGCATACGATGGGCCAGAAGACCCACACCAGCCATAGAATTATTCAGTTCTTTATTCCAAATTTCTTACATATTATCCATATTTTTTTTAATTTATGATAGTAATAAAATGTCAGTTTATTCTCAATGAAGGGCTTGTCCAAAATACACAATGCCTTCAGAATTTCAGAGGCCACAAGAGAATCAGGGCCAAACAATAACATCGCAAATGTTTTAGCTGTATATACTACTATATTCAGCCATTTTAGCTAAGTTACATCCCTTTGAAAAATTTCAAAAGTTTTAAAGTATTATTTATTGAATTATTAAGAGCGATAATTAAATGATTTTCCATTTTTTCTGGAAAAAGTACTACCAAACTGTCTATTTTGAAAAGAACTAAAACCAATTTTTAATTTCCTGCACAAATGCACCCCAAAATGCCTGGTCTCCTTTAACACTGAAACAAAGTCCAACTTCCTGCCATAGATAGATCAGAGAACTTGCCAGGAAAGCAAGCATGAAACAGAATAACTATCAACTTGATTCCACAATACATTACTGAAGTTAATAATTATGCCCAATGATACTCAGGAAAAATTAAAACCATTCTTGTCACACTGGAGCCATAAATTTAACAGACAAAACCTGAGTATTTATTCTTTCTATAAAAACTCAACCGTTAACTTAACAATCTGTTTAAAGTTCAGGTGGTCCCCAGTTTAAGAACAAGTTCCGTTCCCAAGGTCTGCCTTTAAGTCGAATTTGTATATAAGCCAGAACAGTGTTATTGTATAATACTGTATAAGTAGTATTGTGTAATGAACTCAAACCATTGTGTACTTAACTCAAATTTTGCTTCAGTAGGCTCCGTTCTTAACTATGGGTTGTCCTTAAACTGGGTGTTCTTAATCCAGGGACTACCTATATTTAAGTGGAACTAACATAGGCATGTCAAAATCTATATCTATCTTGATGCAATATTCATTTTTAGCACACTAATTCCTTCCCAAACCTTACTATGTTCATCCATCTCTTAATATCCTTTTTTATCTAGGTAATGTAAATTAAAATGTTATTATCCTTTAGGGTATAACATTTGTTGGCCTAACAGCATCTCCACAAACCTACTCTGAATCCAGGGTGCACAATAAAGTCATCTCAAGTAAATTATACCTTTTATTCATAGGGAGCCAACTGAGCACATTAAAGGCAGTTGTCTAAAAGGCATCTGCTGAGTAACTTCACTCCTTAAAAGTATAATATCCATATGTTGGATATTTGCCTAGGGACAATAATTTATTTAATAGATACTTAATAGATTTAATAGATTCTGGAAAATAAAGAAATCCTAAACTTTACCTATACCCTTCAGAATCATAAGATGTAACATTTATTCCAATTTATTGTATACCTAGTATATTTGTCATGTAACTCTACAATTCCTGCAATTTGCGGTAAAAATCTTTGGTAATTATGGAAGAAACACCAAATGTTGTCTGCAATTCAAATTCAGTTATATGCATTCCCTGGATATCACCGATTTGTCTTATTTAGCACATTTTGCACTGCACTTTAATTACTAATGAGATAATCCTATTAGTGATCCTTGAGCAAAGGACTAGAATTAATACATTATTATCCAAGTAATAACTTCTACAGAAAATCTAAACTTCTTTATCACTTGAACCAAAAAGTTAATTTTGCAGGCATTTTCTGCATCTAGCAATGCCAAAGCCACTGATTCATATTTATCAACATACAGGGCAATTATACTGACAAACAGTCCAATATAACCTGAGGACAAATGCCTTTCATAAAACGAGATTTTGCCGGATGACTTACTGTGGGTAATGTCTTCTGTGATCTTCTTGCTTAAGGTAGCTGTTAAAATCTTCGCGTCCACATTTAACAAAGATATCAATTGTACAGTTGATAGGGTCCTTATCAGCTTTCAAAATTATAGTTATATAAACCTCATAATATGAAGCTGGCAGGAACTCTTTTTCATAAAATGTTTCTTTATCTCCAACACTATAACTATATTCTTTCTTTGAATTTTTTATACCACTCTATAGGTAATCCATCTTTTCCTGGGGCTTCCAGATTTCATTGCATTAATAGTGTCATAAGTTCCCTGTAATATTTGGGTGCAACTAAATTCAGTGGCCATTCTTAATTTTTTTTGTACAGCTGGAGACCAACATGTGCTTAGCTGTTCATATTGCAAGAATTATAAATTAAAAGAGAGGACCCAGTTCATATTTTCAAGAAGTATCCTCCTGGTGCCAAATGCAGTACTTTGATTAGAGTCAACTTTACATATTCCTGAGATGCAGGTGTGGGCCAATCTTCAAGTTGGGGGCTGGATCTTGCCCTTGGGCCCAGCTCCTCTGATAATCTAAGATAACCTTTGATCTATCTGGGGAAAAAATAATCAGAGAAAAAGCTCTAAACTTTTATAGAAATTACTCATAAACCTGTTAATCTAGTCTAATCTAATAAACCTAATCTAATCTTAGCTAAGATAGTAGCTAACTGTTTTGCTACTTGAGTTTAAGAGAGTTTACTGATTTTATTGAGGTAAATCAGAGAAATATATTTTCCTATTTTATTTCATCATTCTCTCAGCCTTTTGGGCAGAAGATTCCAACATATTCCATATCAGGGCCATTATCAGCCCTGATGCTCCAGTGAGAATCTGCAGTCCATGTACTGCTGTGCTGCTCTTAGAATAACAATCTCCTTTTTCAAAATCAATGTATCCCTTTTAGGTAAAGAACAACAGTTTTAGAAAATTATGCTTATTTTCTTTTTGCAAATGGATGCCCAGAGAAGACATAGAAAATAGAGAACACTGTGATAGAGACTACTCAGTCTGTCAAGTAGCTATAGTACTATAAATCTTTTGTTTTAATTGGGGAATGATGTCAATAACATTTTACTTCTGAATATTGTTTTGTTTGTGTGTGATGATACTAAAGAAGAATGTTTATAAATTAAAAAATCTGTTCACAGCTTTTTTTAACTTATACTGAACTATCATGAAAATGAATAAGTCCTTTTTCTTAATGAGCCTTATGTAAAATGTGTTGTGATTAGTTTTAAATTTGATTTATTTATCAAATTTATTTAGCTGCCCACCTCACTAACTCACTAACTCTGGATGGCATACAATAAACAAATAAAAACAAACCTTAAATAACCATTAAAACAATTAATAAA
This sequence comes from Python bivittatus, assembly GCF_059951505.1. Lineage (NCBI taxonomy): Eukaryota > Metazoa > Chordata > Lepidosauria > Squamata > Pythonidae > Python > Python bivittatus. Next base: position 25,689,477 of record NW_028277058.1, on the reverse strand, counting down.
ATATAAATAAGATCATGGGAGAATGCACCAAAATCTCGCATATAATGCAACCATCTCACCGGCTCCTCACTACCATGGGATCCCCAACCCTGCTGAAAAAATACATTTGAAGGGATTTCCAGAAGGACAATAGAGTCGGAGCTAATCTCACCTCAGGGGGAATGATGTTCCAAAGATAAAAAATTAGGAAATCCAGGTACTGATTTTGTGTTAGTTTTTTTTTACTATTGTAATTAAAATTCTTAATAAAAATTACATTTAAAGAATAAATAGGAAAATTAAAGATGTGCAAGACCATATCAGTTACAGGGATGGGTATATTTGGGCTAGGATGGTTGCTGAAAAGGGAAAATGAAGGGAGATATGGAAGCCACTTTGTGTTCCTGAAGGATATAAATTTGAGAAATAAGCAATTAAAAGATCAAAAAAGGTGAGAGGAGCTATTTTGTTCAGAGCTGCCTTTAAGAACCCTGTTTCCAGATTGCACATAATTAGAATCATCCTAAGGACATTCACTAGGTAGACAGAAATTCAATCCATTCTACTTCATACCTTGTTTTCAATAAGGCACAGAACAGAACTAAAATAAACCTCAGTTCAAAGTTTTAGAATGTCACAAAAACAAATTCATCAGTCAATCTTCACTTTTCCTCTGGGAAGCTCTGAATACACAGTTTACTGTAACTTTTAAGCTGAAACTCTACCATCTTTGCCTCTGGGAATGTTGATAATAAAGGCAATTTTGTGTTGAAAGAGTCCATTTTAGCATCATCCCTCTTTGGCAGCATGTCCCTCATCAGCCTCATGGAAGTCTTCTCAAGCAGCAACTGCAACTTCTGGGGTTCTTAATGGACAGAGAGAAGTCATTGTGTTCACAAATGTCTGTTTTTACTACTCACTTATTATTTTTCATTTTAATAGGTGTATCAAAAACTTTCCTCTGGTAAGACATTTAAACATTGGAAAAAATGAAATACGCTAGGGTAGAGAAAAAAATCCCTCCAGGAGACTCAAAAGATACACACAGAATTGCTGATACAGTCAACTGTCAAACAAATGCAATATGGAAGATGTAAAACATTCATAATTTTGTCTCCTTTCTGTAATTGCTATACACTAGCTGTACATACAAACAATCTCTGATTCCATTAATACCACGGAAAAGTATAGCAAGCTGGTAATTTAGCTGGCAGCAATATACAAACACAGTGTTTTTTGTCACTGTCATACTTCATAGAAAGTAACTAAACATTTACCTTTCAATATAGAATAGTTTGCAGTTTTCATGAGAGAAAAACTATACACACATTCACATATATACATATTAACCCAAATTTATACTTACACACAATATGTATGTGTGTGTGTTGCAGAGTAAAATGACAATTGTACTGTAAATTCTATGACAAGGATGGATTAATTATACTTTAAGCACAGGAAGGGGAGAATATAAATTTTTCTTTGCAATACTTAGAGTGAAATTATAAAAGCCTTGGTACTAAAAAATATTTTCCAACTGGTAATTCATTGCACGTTATATGTTCCCAAGTCTGATATAACTTAAATACTTAAATTACTGATATAATACAGAACATTCACTGAGATCATTTTAAGGCCCTCCTTGCAGGAAGATAGAGACAAATGATATTCCGATATATTAATTTATGGACAAAACTATTTCCTCTGAAGTTATTGTTCCTTTAAAAAACTAAAGTCCCTTCGAAGACACTCTCTCTTATTATTTGTAATGGGTTGATGACTGATAAAGTGTATTCGCAGCACTTTAAGCCAAAGGTTATTTCACAATAATGGCCATAACATGTATGTACAGCTCCTACCTTACTGAAATGTTATAAGCAAGTTAAATTTGTTTTATTTCAGTACACCTTGATCCCCAATTAATAAATTGAGTGTGTCTATCATTGAGTTTTGATTTTGACTTACTTTTTTCTCTGCTTTGATGTTGTATGTGACCCAAAGTCCTTTCAAACTGGAAGGGGTTATAAGTACTGCAAATTAATTATAACAACAACAACAAGAAGGCCAGGATTAAAGTATTAGGCAGAAACATAAAAATATTTAGAAAAAGAGGAAAAAATGGAATTAGGAAAACAAAATGACCCTGTGCTATTCCTGTATCTAACTTTGTACAGGAAGGCTATAAGAGATCCAGTTTATTACCTCCAGGGAACAATGTATGTTTGACAAGCAAATCAATAATTTCCTTTTTGAACCTGTCAACAAACATTTAAATATGATGCTTTGCTTAATACAGAGTATCTGGATTGCAGTTTCCTTATAGCCCAGGCTTAACTTAGGTTCTGATCATCGTTTACTTCTCTTTGTTGCTGCCAACAGGAATGACATTCTAGTTATCCTTATCCTGTAAACATTCCATAAACTTTAATTCTGAACTCCTCTATGTCAAACACACATCTCCAGACTTTTCCTTCATTAAAGGATATCCTTTGCTATATCTGCTCTAACATTGCTTTGTCAGAGGATTTCCTCCTAAAGTATATCTTATCTGATCATCTTTTATAAAGCCAAGGACTTTCCACATTTACTTATTTTTCCAACAAAGAACAGTAAGCACTTGTTCTTTTATATATATGTATATGTGGATAAATATTTGTAGCCATTTATACCCCCCAAAAAGAGCAGGGCCACAACAAATAAAACATCCATTGAATTAATTGCCACTAATTAAAACTGCCTGTAAAGATATCCCATTTACAAAATTCATATCCACCTGCATATATTAACTACTCCATGTGACAGGATTATACAAGTATACAAATACATACTAACACTTTCCACTTTCCAGCATAATATGGGGGGAGAAAGTGAGAAACAAGATGCCAAAGAAGGGGAAATGGAAGGGGTAACCTCATTGGAAAGGGAAAGGGTGGAACAAAACTGGGTGGAGATGAGGCAAGGGGAAGAAATAACAGGAAAAGAGAGAAAGGAAAGAGAAGGGAATCCTGCTTTAGTATTACAAACACATTGAATTCACCAGGTAAAGAGCTGCCCACAAGCAATAGGCTAACCCTCAAGGGTATTAAAGCTTTACAGCTGGGAATTCTGCTGCTATTTAACTCTGCTTACCCCACAAGTTCTAACAGGGAGGGCATACTCAGGTTGATTCCATTAAGCCAGTGTTTCTCAACCGTGGCAACTTTAAGATGTGTGGACTTCAACTCCCAGAATTCTGCAGCCAGCATCTTAAAGCTGCCAAGATTGAGAAACACTGCATTAAGCAATATCATCTTGTTGGACCCAGGAGCCTTCTCTGTGGCAAAGCCTGCCCTGTGGAACAGCATCCCTCTGGAGCTCTGCATAGTCCCGGCCTTGCTAGCCTTTTGCAAGACACCCAAGACCTGGCTGTTCCCCAGGGGTTTGAGCCAGAGGGTTCAGTGAGCTTGGCTGGTTAACTTTTATTGTAAGTTAGAATTGTTGTTTGAAACCTTGGATGTTATAATTTGGATTATTTAACTTTTTTTTTCTTTTTTACTTTCTACAGTCACTTATATGGCTGGCCATATAAATCATTCAAATAAATAAATAAATAAATAAATAAATAAATAAATAAAATGAGAGAGAGAGATAAATATCTCATACTAATTCCTTTGTTTTCAAACCTCCTTGTATTCTTACCAGCAATGTAAGATACCCTGCCCCTTATTCAGAGGTAACTAACTCCCTTCCTCTTCTTCTCAGCTCAGTACAATAAAAATTTAATAAATTTGAGAAAAGCAAAACAAAACAAAACAAATCAACTAAGGAGCTGTATGTACTTCCACAGAAGGCATTCCAAATGTGTGGGATCATCTTTAAAAAAAAAAAAAAAGCACCTGCCAATCTATTTTGAACTAGTGAGTAAAAGAGCAGCAAAGGAAGTGTCTGAGACTATTTCAAAGCCTTGGATGATTCATAACCATGCAGACAGTCCAGTCAATAATTGATCACAAACCATTCCGGACTTTAAAAAGTCAACATAAGCACTTTAATTGAGCTCAGTCTTAGTCCCAACATTTGTAATAAAGATTCCCCACAGGGAAAAAAAAAAAAAAACACCACTGAGGATTGTCTTCTTTACAAAGCCTGACAATTGGTTTGCTGCCACTTTTGGCTTCCATGTACCTGGAAGGAAAAATCCACCTCTTTTCCCTATAGAAGAATAGAATGTGAAGGCTAAACTGCTCATGCTGTGAGGCCAAACTGGAAGTTCATCATTCCCTCCAATGAATTTTCTGGATTATCTTGATGTGACTTATAACAAGAAACACCATGATGTCTTCTTGCCTCATCTTGGCATCTGATTTCCACTTTACCTACCAATCCTCTAAAAACCTGAATGGTTCTTATCAGTTGGTACACTGCATTAACAATGTAATATAAGAAGCTGGAAATGACATGTTTCATTGAAATATTGCAAAGGAATATACACTGAAAGGTTGGCAGGGATCTACAGAGCTGAAAAATCATGAAAAGTAACTATAAACATTTTGAGAATCTTTGGGAAAGAATGTTGTTCAGAATTTTTGTAAGGCACACATATTGATAATCATAGCAGAAATCAAAAACTGTTTCTATATTGTGGCTAAGGCCTCAAATATAGATGAAATAATATATAGAATAGAAAAGTGAAAAATGTTAGCAGCACTGAAACTCCGATTCAACTATATTCTCAGAGTTCTTCAAATTTGACTGTACATGCATTACACTGCAGAACTCTGCATTTTTCCTATTCTAATTAGCACAGATTTTGTTTTATTGCTTTCATTGCAGTGATAACAATACAGCAGAAGTGGAGAATGTCTGTCTTGAAGATTTTTATGGCTAAGCAAACCCCATCCACTATTTTTGCACTGCATTTGTGGTGGTATGAACTTAAAAATACCAGACCTCAACTGCAGATAAAGCTTTCTGCATCTCTCTGCTGTCATCTAGAAGCTATCCTGACTTTTACAGCCAGATTTGGTAGCCCTAATGTACTTCTCATATACATCAGTGATGTTAACATCTATCTCCCTGAAAATATATAGTTTATACAACTTGTTTTCTCCATCCCTTCCCCCTCTCCCCAAAAAAGAACAAGTAGAACACTTATTCTCTTTGTCTTCAGCACACACATATATTGTAATACATCCTTGTTTTGAGTTCTTGCTGAGTCAAAGAACTTGACAGTCATTTTTGGGGTTAGTAAAGCAATCAGATTTTCTTAAAGGAACTGTTTATATCAGTTGAAGACTGTGTATAAAGCAACAAAGTTAATAGTTAAACTTAGTTCAAGTAAGTTTCAGAACAGTATTTACATTGAAGTTTTATTAATTATTCCAATAAATTATTAATTACTCCAATTAAAGAGCCAATAAAAGCTTATTACAAGCTGTCTTAAGTATTTGTCTCAGTATAATTTTAATGTTTCATTTACCTAAGAGGCTCGTGAAACATAATATTTCCATATATAAAAAGAAGGCAAACAAATACTGCCTTTCAGAAAAAAAGCTGAACACCACTACTAAGTTATCTGAATTACTGGTAATTGTTCATCACACAGTATTCTGTGCTAACAGCATACTTTTACCCTCCATTTATATTTGGATACCATATTTCCTTCTCTCTTTCACATATTATGCAATAAACCCCAACTGTGATATTTGCATCAACAAATTATGAAATAAAAGCTTTCTCCCATTCTCCAAACATTTTTTTCTGAGCTTAAACATGGATGAGAAATCTATACAATGTTTTTTTTTAAAAAAAAATCCATGTTAAAGCATCTACTGAAATAGATTTCTTCTATTTCACCAAATTATATTTCACCAAATTATATTTCTCAAAGCAAAGAGACTTTGAGCCAGGCCTCTACTGTTCATCTTTATCTGCACTAAATATTTTACTAGTCTGAATGAAACCTCCTGAATATTGGAAATCTCAATATTTATTCCCCATTAGAATGCAAGTATTGTGAAGCAGCTGTTGCTTCCAGAAACTATTAATGAGCACATCACCAAGTGCACTGCAATAATAAATTTTGAGAACATAAAATTCATTATCACCACTGCCATCCTTTTAAACATACTACATGAAACACAGGTGGCAAAATGCAATTCAGAACATATATTTTGAACAAAGTTACAATACCAGTTTTCTGCTGTGACCAGGTATAGCCTCTAAGTTACTTTGGATAGTTAATTGGATTATACCATGTCCCAGAAGTTTCTTCTTTCTATAAACAGGATTTTATGGTGTGCACTTATAAGAAAACAGGACACCTTCTTCTCCACCATCACCACACCTGCTTTAATTGTTGAATGGAGTCAAACATATATGTACCAATTCCTCTACAACTACAAACATTTGGTGATGGTTGGGATGCATTTCAACTGTTTGAGGATTGTAGCATGAACCTTTTATTCTATAACTGTATATCGTGAAGAGCTGGCAAGGAACTATTTGGCAGAGATTTTTTATATATAAAAGAAGGATATATTAAACTTTCCTAGTACTGGCTGATTGTATTACTTCATTTAAACCATAAAACATAAAAAGCTGTCAACCACTATTGCTCTACAGACTGCTGTGTTTCCACAGCAAGCATAAGACTCTGTGAAGTGAAGATTATAAGCTTTAGCATGCATTCCCGTATTTTCTATCATGGATATTCCAGTTTGATCGTTTACTCTGAACGAATTGCAAAATGATAATTCATACTACTGTGTGCAAAAATATGTATCAATAACCTACCAAAAGTAGGAAAAAACTACCTTTACAAAGTAAGTTACCTTCATAACATCCTTGGAAGGGACTACTGAAACTAGTGAAAAAAGCTATAGCAGAATTATAATTAGAAGTAACCCAGACAAAGTTAATATTCTTTCTTCAAACTAGGACCACTGGTAAAATTATTTTGTATAAAAAACAAAAATAGCAAGTACTAGACAGTGTGTTTGTACTTGGATTGTATTATATATTTCAGGTGATTCACTGGTTAGATTTTGAATAGGAAGTTCTATGCGATTTTTGGAGTAGATATACTAGCAGATGTGGGATGTAAAAATCAAAGTAACCTCTATTTGGCAGCAAAGAGCTAGCCTCTCTATCATTTTGCTGCCATAAAATGGTTATCCAAATTTTGGGAGCTCAGATGTGATAGCTGTATTCTAATTCAATGTATTTGCCATAGAAGCACATTTTAACACAACATCCCTGTGTGAAGAGAATATCACAATATGCACGCTCACTAACTCAGGGGGAAAAAAAGAGTTTTTAAAACAAAAACGAGTTTGAGGACTTTTTGTTGTTCCACATTTAAAAAAAAGAATTTAAAAAAAGAATTTGAAGACTTCTTGTTCCACATTTTAGAAATCTGTCATGAGAATAATTCAGAAACAAACACATGATTCTAGAAGGGTTACAAGTTAAATCTGTGGACCTACGTAACAGGAAGTAGCATCAGTGAGTGGTTCACAACAGCTGCAAACTATTTCTTTAGAATGAGGCCTTTTCTTAGCCCTCACGAAAATGTAACATATCTTTAAATAGTCTAAAGGGAAGCTGGGTTCAATGCATTTTTTAGGCCACTTCTCACTGTTTCATCTAAATTATAACCAAATGCAATATTTTACTTCATAATTTTAAGTTACTTTGCTCTCAGTGACAGTGGCTTACATCCAAGAACTATCAATTTCAAAGACTTAAGACAGTTAGCAAGAGAGCTAACATGGATGCTTTTTAAAATAGAAAGCCAACCTGTGTTCAAAAGAGCTAATACTACCACCAATTCTGACTGAAATGAATATGCAGGATCTCTGGAAATTCAGAAGGGGAAGGAGGAAGCAGGCACTGCTATGCCAAACCACTCAAGATAATATAACACCAGAAGAACCAGGAGAAGAGCTAGGAGTGAAAATAATCCAACTTAACTAGCTCTCTATCCCATTAGTTGTATCTCAACTACTGATTATGACCCAAAATGTTTACATGTAATAAAAAGAGTACATAAGCAAGAAAAACCATAAGAGGGCACCTACAAGAGAAAGAAGTTAAGAAAGGTTGTAGCGAATTCCTTCAGCACATGACATGAAATCACACTAATCAAAAAATTAGTTCTGCCATCTCAGTTGCCTCCTTCTGCACCTGTTTCCTACATTCCCTTACTCTTAGACCAGTGTTTCTCAAAGTGTGGTCCGAGAATTTCTGGGGGTCCCCCAAGCCCTCTCAAAATTATTTGCCAGCCTATGTTGAAAAATAATACAATATTAAAATCCCATCACCTGTGAGAAGCAGTAGTGGCAGCAAACGCATCAGTTTTAAGTTTGGTAAATATTGATAAATATAACCCATACAAAAAAAAGCTCTTTTGGGGTCTTCCACACTTTTTAAAAGTGGGAAGGGGTCCTGAGAGAAAAAAAGTTTAAGAAACACTATCTCAGACAATCAGAGCAGATGGACAAGAATTTTCCCAATTGGTAGGTTCTTGAATTTTCCTAGTGGTTTCTGTTAAGAGCTAGAGGAAGCAGACACGAATAGCCACTATGTTATTTTTAAAATGCATAGTTTTAATTATTACTTTTAATGCAAATTGCTCTGGGAAATGTATGAAGTAGAAAAAAGAATTTTAAAAATGTAAATAAACTAGAGTGGCACACCTGTTAAAATGTTAGACTGGAACCAAGGGGGCCAAACTTCTATTCCACTCACAGTTAAATGAAGATTTTTAATTTAAAAAATTTTAGAATTTAGTATCATCCACTAAAATTAACACAAAGGTATTTATGACAGATGAAATAAAGTACTTATTTATACAATTCATCACTCAAATATGGACTTCTGTGCTATCAAATGTGTTGGTCACCATTTAGATTATTTCAAAGAGGAATGGAATTCATAAAAGACAGGGAAATCAATAACTTTGAACTTGATGGCTTGATTGTTTTTTAAGCTATTAAGACTGGATCACAAGTAGCGTATCTTTAATACTAGTTCAGGGGAAAAACAGTGGAAGAAAACAATTGTCCTACTGTCCTCCTATAAGCTTTCTAGATGCAGGAACCTTTTACTGGATCCAGTAAAGCAGGCTTATATGTTCTTAAATTGTTTTGTTTTGTTTTTAAACCAGGCACCAGTTCCTTACTTTTTCTGGCAGTCTAAAGATAATAATCATTCCATCAATTATTTTCATTCCTGTCAAGTTGTCCTAAAATAGGAAGAATGTTGTCACCAACACCCAATACTAATTGGGTTCATTCTCCACATTAATGGTATACAAAAAGAATTGAATTCAAATTGTTTCATATTCAAAACATTTGTTTGATCTGTGAACAGATGTTTTGCGTACAAATGGGCTGTTCCAATCATTTCTGGAGGCATTCTGAAATTAAAATAGCCCAGTTTTAAGTTAGAAGCCTTTTGTTTGATCTTGTTTAAGCTGCAAAATTACAATGTGTGAACCCAATAACTGAAAACGCTCTGGGACATGTTCAGTACAAAATCAACATTTTATTTATGTGGCATCAAGTCATTTTTGATTCCTAGAAACCACACAGATAGATCTTTTCCATGATGACCTATCCTTAACCTGGTCTTTCAGGTCTTCCAATGGTGCACCATTGCCGCACTAACTTTTGATTAGGGTTAGGGTTCTTGACAAAAGAACGAGAAGCAATATAGCTACTGTAACTGAGTCCATCCACCTTGCTGATGGTCTTCCTCTTCTTGACCCTAACCCAGAGCAGATTAGGCAACAGTCAATAAGAGGCAGCTTAGCCCACAGCAGGAATGTGGATGGGGCAAGGGGCTCAAAAGGGACCCTCCCTAATTTCTTGGACTGTAAAGGCAAGAGGGGAGAGATGTACCCTCAGACTCGCAAGATTCTGTTACTGTAACCTTACAATAAAGGTAGTGCTAGTACTTATGGTTGGTGCTTTTTGTCTGGACTACCTCTAAGGACTAACATAAATCTTGCAAGTCTCATCAAGATACATCTCTCCTCCCTAAAATTGCTGAAGATGTCAATTTGTAGTCATTTTATTTCATCTTTCACTATGTTGAGCTTTCCCATATTCATGCTTCATATGTTCCATGTTCCTATTGTAACTGTTTCTTTGCAGCTTTGGATTTTCTTTTCTTTCTTTTAATTGTTTCTTCTTTTTAGAAAAGTATCAAATTGTTTTATTAAAAATCATAGAAAAGAAAAATTAAACATTTAAAGATTAAAATCTATGTTTGGAGTACCAGTAGGATTTCACAGAATTGTAGGTTTGGAAAGGCCTTAGAAGTATGTTTTGTTTTATTATTCTATTCTATTCTATTCTATTCTATTCTATTCTATTCTATTCTATTCTATTCTATTCTATTCTATTCATTTATCACCCAACTCCCAGTGATCCTGGGTGGTTTATATATTGTTAAAAAAATTAAAACAAGAAAACAACACAAAACAAAAAACAAAGATGGTAGAGATAACAAACCCATAATCTTCTAATGGTATTCTAGTCCACCCTCCGTGTCCATGACATATCTTTCCTGAAAAAAGTCTGTCCAAACTTTGTTTCAAAACCTGCAGTGATAGAGCACTTGCAACTTCAGGAGACAGGATGTTTCACTGCTTAATAGCTTAAAAAGGCAGGAAGTTTCTTCTAGCTTCCATTGCATTGGTTCTTGTCTTACCTTCAAGATCTAGAGAAAATAAATACATACCCTCTTCCTTCAAATAGTGGAAGATGCTATTATGTCACCTTAGCCTTATCTTCTTTAGGCTAAACATACCCAGTTCCTTAACTGTTCTTCATAATATTTATCCTCCAAGACCTGTACCATCTTTGTTACTTTTAACTGCACTCTGTCTAGTTCCTCAGCATTCTTCTTGTATTGTGTCAACCAGAAGAGAACACAGTATTCTAGGTGTGGTCTGACTTGGCAGTTTAGAATAGAACTATTAGCTCCCATTGTCGTGACACTATACCTTTATTAATGTAGCACAAGGTTCCAATGACACTTTTGCCACCTGCAGCACACTGCTGACATATGCTTAATCTGTGGTCTGCCAGGACACCCATATCTTTCTCACAAATACTACCCCTGTACCAAGTATTGTTTATCTTGTAACTGTGCATCTGATTTTTGCTACCTAAATGCAGAACCTAACATTTATTGCTATTGAACTCCATATTGTTAGATAGGGCCCAATATTCAAGTCTATTAAGACCATTTTGAACCTTTAGCCTGTCTTTTGAAATGTTAATAATTCCCTCTTCCCTCCACCGCAGTCACCCAGCTTTGTGTCCTCTGTTTACTTATACATAAGATTTTGAAACAGGAAGGAATGAGCAATATTAGAATTAAAACCAATCTGTATTTTAGCAAGATATCACAATAATTCAGGATCAAGCCAAATTAAGTCTGTATCTAATGTCAGAAAACTAGGAACAGTAAACATTTTGAATCATTGTACTTCTACACTTCAGATTTATTTTCAACAATTCCACCGGCCTTAATTTTATACCCACACCCACAGCCTTTTTACAATTAAAATAAATCTTAAGAAATGAAAATGAAAAAAGAAAAAATAATTACAGAAGGTTACTGAAAGTTAAATGCCTGTTAACCCAGAAGCAGTGGTGAACTTAGCAGAAATACAGCATTCTAGGATTGCATGTTAAGCAATCATTATGGTAACTGCACATGGCCCATCTTGATCTATGATTCAAACTCACTGCAACATTTCAGAGATAAAATTATCTTCTACTCTACTTATACTCAAACTGCCTCATAAAAAGAGTTCACATGAGGGATAAATGTAGGAGTACAAAAGTTTATAGTGTACTGTTTAAAGAACAGCTCACCATTGAAAATATGGAAATCTTACTCACCATTTGAATAATGTTTTATCCACTAATTATGGGTTTGCTCCACAAATCCTTTTCTAACATGAAAATGTTAGCATGTGACAGCTGAACTTGCAGGGTGGAAGGCAGGAAGTCTCAAGCCTCCTCTCCTCTCCTCTGAGGCTTCCTCTCTATCCTCCGGCATTTGGGGGCAGTTCCTTGGTAGTTTTTGCTATCATTACCTACCTTCCAGATAGCCCCTCACCTGGCATCCTTCCCCAATCCGAGTGGGTGACAGAGATAGGACTGCCACAACTTGCACTGATTGGCATTTCGAAAGGTTAAGATGGGAAGAAAAAAAAATAATAATTTCTATAACGCAGCTTCATAACTCCATACTATACTGACGTGTGACTAGAGCATGTTTTTTCAACCTTGGCAACTTTACGATGTGTGGACTGGCTGGGGAATTCTAGGAGTTGAAGTCCACACATCGTAAAGTTGCCAAGGTTGAAAAACACTGGACTAGAGGTTGTAGTTCTTTGTTGTTCTTCTTATGATTCTACAGAAAAAAAGTATTATATTGATGTTGAATCTAAAATGTGGATTAACACAAGTTGATATTAAGCACCCAACTTCTTATAGTTGTTCAGAAAAATAGAGATACTTAGCAATACAGAGAAAATAAGAAATCAAAGAATCCTAACACATTTTCTAACTAAGCAAGTTACCTAGCTTGCCAAAGTTGAATACCGTCAAAACAGCTGTTGCTTCTACTTCCATTTACCTGGAAATTCCTTTCCCCTGGAAAGTCCATTTTAATAAGAGGCAAGTGGAGACTGCTCCTAGCTCACTCCGAGCCCCAGTAAACAATTTCTTCCTCCATGCTCTTTTGCATTCTGCTTTTATTTTAAAAGCACTCAAGATTTATATTTCTGTTTTCTAGTTCTAAGGCTGAAGAAGACGGCCTGTCAAACTCTCAGCTTGGGTTCCTACCTATGAATAATGGCTGAGAGCCAGAGAAGATGACTGCTGATTCAGACAACAAGGAGCCAAATCATGACTTTGAGAGAATGCCAAGCTTTAAAACATACTATCAGTAAAGAGGGCCTGAACAGAAGAGACCTGTATGACTCCTTGACAGGACAAGTTGTTCACTCCTCTATCAGGCAAACTAAAGAACTCCAGCTATATAAGAGCATCTCCTAGGCCTTCTCTTGTTAAAACAAGTTTCCTGTTTCCTGACCTTGTTCCTGTAACTTCACTTTCCAAATTCCTCCTGTTTCTTGGCCTGTGAACAGAACTGGCTTTGACACTGGACTGTGTCATGGTCTGGTGCTAGGCCCTCAGACTGTTTCTTAGATGATCCAGCTTTCCTGTCTTCAGTTGCTTCCAACCAGCAAATGTGCCCAGATTCATTGTTATAAACTATAGGCAAAAACTCTGTTTTTGTACTAGTTAAATCTCAGTTTAATTTTTGAGTCTTAGTTTGAGCTTATTTTTTTTCTCTACTACTGTGGACAATTAGCAACAAGCCAGTAAAAAGCAGACTTGCACTCTGCTTTTCTGTCTTTAGCAATGGTAGAGGCTGAAGAATGTCTACACATCTATATGATAGACAGGATATCTCTTCTATATGAAGATCTTAATTTTATGCTTGGCAAGCAACCAGTGAATGCCCGAGCCTGCCTGAGATGCTGACTGACATTCACAACACAGACATCCTATAGAAGTTAATATCAAACATGAATGGGGCAAGAAACTAAATTTTCCTTCTCAGTAGTAAACTGTGATGACTTGAGTATAACCTGAAACATTAACTGCCACAAAATTCACTAAAAAAAAAAAAAAAGTACATCTGGTAGGTAGTGTTTCTATGACCTTATTATAAATTTTATTTTAAAAATAGATTGAACTTTCAAGGGCATTTCCAATGACATTCTGACATTAACAAAAGCCTTTTTGTTGAGATGCATAGTTAAGAAGTAATATGGAATCTTAACACACTGTTATTTTGTACCTTATTTCAATGAAAAATTGCAAAAAAAAAAAAAATCACAATTGCCAAATATCTGACCTAGCTGGTTTAGAGGTACAATCTTGGTGTCTCTGGTAACCCCAGCTGCCCAATCATAAAAAGTATTTTTGTAATGTAAGTTGCCATGAACAGGAACCCTCAAAAGATCATATCCACAGAGGCAAAGATGCCCCTGATTATAACTTCTTGAAATTAAAGTTCTGACTTACATTAGCTATGTGTCTGAGACTTTTATCCATTGGGGCAACCAGTTATATTTCACTTTCAATGGTTTCTGAGGATCATTCAGACTCCTTAAAGCTGATTTACTAGGCTATTCATTTTCAGGGTTTGCCAGACAGTTAACATTCCAATCAGTTATTAAAATCCATGATATATATGGTGATATATTATGTTCTAATTGTCAATAACTGACCCCAGAAATTAGCTATAGTTCAATAGCAGAAATTAACACAAGAATTTCATGAAAGAAGAGGGAACACAAAATGACAGATAGGATATATGTGCCAATATGTACCCCTTGTCACTTTGCCAGAGCTGTCTCCATGTCATTCTGCATTGATAGAGGTCCTTTCCCCATTCTGACAAGAAATTAGTGTTCATTTATGAGGATGGTAACAAAACCAGCAGTAATTTGAAAAGATAATCATGATTGTGTTCCATTTTTTACAAACTCCATCTATACATCATAATTAGAAATTAATCAGTATGAGCTAAAACTTCTGCTAGGCAACATTTAACAAATTTCACTGATTTCCCCCCTTCCCAGATAAGTGAGCATACAAGGCTGAAAACACATATTAGTGTTTTATTCAATTATATATGCATGCATAACCTTGATAACAAATTCAATTTGAAACAGAAAAAAATGCAAGATCTTAATGAACTATAGCTTGTGAAATATAGTCACCAATACAAGAAGAGCCAGAGAAATGAAGGCACTCCCATCTATTCCAAATATTTGCTGAGCTAGTTTAATAAAGGTTCCAGAATATCAGGCATCGCTGACAAGTCAGCGACTTAAACAACTGTCACATTTTCTAAGTTTAGATGACATTTCATTTCGATTTCATAATAGGACAAAGACTTCCTAAAGAAAAAGAGGAAGAAAGAATCAAAGCTATTTATACCAAGCATAAAGATATATCCATGTTTCTGCCAAAATTTAATCATTTAGTTTAGAAGATCTACTATCACATCTTGAATTGTACTGTAACAACTGCCCTTTAAACTTCCAAATTTTCCTTATTAAACAACATTTATACCAAAATCAAGGAAACAGAATTTTGTTCTATTTATTCTATATTAACAATGTAGCCCATTTAAACTTAAAAAAAAAAAATTAGCTAATACATCAAGAACCACCCCTGTGCCAACAACTCTAATCCTTGTCATTTTCCTTTGTCCAGAAATTCTTTGCATTAATGAAAACAGAATGGATCTGTTAATTACAACCCACAGTATTGTAAATTTAGTGTGCTGTTTCAAGATTAAGGAGGTATTTAATTCTTTCTGCATTTTAAATGTATGGGTCAATGAGGCTTAAAATAGCAAATACAGTTTAATGTTGCTAGAAACCCGTAATCTGACAAATTAATTAATGGGAACTCAGATACAGAAACTGATCAGGTAGAGGTTCTAAGGGATTATAATGAAGATTTTAAAAATATAGAAAACAGCACACTAGCTACTCAAAAATGCAAATATTAAAAAAATAAATGTTTATTATAAAATAAATTGTAGCCTTTGCATGTGAGTTGAGGTTTCTTTTTTAGGCCGACAGACTATTCGTATTCTGGATGATCAGCTTTATCATTTGGGATACTTCAGTTTATTTATGGAATATAAGGGATGATGTCAAAATAAAAAAAATATGAGAACAATTAGAAAGTTATTATGTGATAACTTTAATATCATGGCAACAGCTGAGACAGAAGTATAATTTTAGATTATAATAAGGAATTTTAGTAAATTTAATTTTACACAATATTCACATAACAAACTTATAGTCAGGAACAATATTCTTTTTCTTTGTGTGGGAATCCTTGGTACACAGAGTTATTAATACCTCGGATGAGCTTCTTCCTGATCACATTTCAAAACATCTGGAATCTGGATTGCCCCAAATTGTGAAATGGCAGGATAAAATAATTTTCACAATTTGGTCCAGATGCAATAGCTGCATTTAAATTCCTGAACTGTCAATACTGGAATAACTTCTGAATAATTATAAATCTACATTCTTTTTTAAATAAACAACTAAAGAGTACTATTAGACAGATAATATTTATTTGAAGAATTTTAAAATAAGTAGATAGACCATCTTAATAAATCAATGGTCAAGGTTTTCAAAGAATATTCCTTATGATCTTAAAATGTGATTAATTTCATGTTGAAAAGTATAAAATCCCCAAATTATAATCCTGAATCAATGATACATGTTCACTTTCTCTATATGATCTGCCTCATTATTGGTGTTTGTAATGGAAAGACTGATCAATAGTCTCGATGTGATCAAGGTTTAATGATATTATTAAAATGGACTAAATTATTTATAAGAAAAATAATGTGTTTTGGCTGTTGCTTTTTCTTTTTTCTTTATTGTCATTGTTATTCCTTTTTTTTCCTTTTCCTATATAAAAACAATGTGGGAAAATTAAAATCTCATTTATTTATTATTTATTAATAGAACTTAAATGGCCACCTATCTCATATAATGATTCTAGGTGGGTCACAACAATCAGTAAAAAAAAAAAAGAATAAAAACAAAACCACCCTTCCTATCAGGCTATTAGCCTTCTGACTCAATCCCCATCCTAGGCCAGTGCTTGGGGGAAGACCCAGGTCATAGCCTTCCAGAAGATTAAATGGGTAGGGACCCCTAGAATCTCAGGTAGGAGGCCATTAATGTGTATAATGAGGTTTATTGCTAGGAAGATATATACTGTATAGTATTACAACCTTAGGCTTCTTGCAGTATATAAAAAGTTTAATCATTTACTATATGAAAAAAGAAGAATATAACAATTTTAGAAACAGCAACTTAAAGAAGTAAATTAAAAAGGAGTATGGTCTCTCCTTTCCCAACACATCCATATTTTACATATCTAGCAAATAATATCCCTAATATGCAAATAGAGTTGTGCAGATTTGATCAACCGAAATTGGCAATGCCTTGGTTTGCAAACTGAGTTTAGTAAAAAAAACAAAAAAAAAAAAACCTATGTTGTTAGAAGTGGAGAAATCCAGCATTTTATAAGAAAACAAAATTAAAATTAAGCCTAAAAGACCCAGAGAAAGCATGGACAGTTCGATCACTTGCAATAACACAACTGAAATGGGACATGACGTGATATCTGATCTGGACATCTCCTAGCATCATATCTTTTTTCTACACTATACAAACTAGCCAAGCAGCATAGTAAAACAAATGTTTGGCTTAATTCCCAGCACTCAAACCAATAGGTGGCTACTTTCTATATTCACAGTGGAGTTTCCAAAAAAGGCCAGGTTCAGATATTAAGCAGTATTTTCCAATATCCAATATCCAAATATGATCCAAGTCAAACTTTAAGTCAGCCAAAAGAGGCATTAAGATTTTTTTAAAACTCCACACGGAAGGCAAATTCTATGCTACCTGGTCTGGAATATCTCCAAAGTGCCTCTGCTAAATAGGACATCAACAAAATAAGAAATTGTTGCTCGCCTTTTTTGATTTGTTGGTTATTTTTTAAGGGGAAAAGACAGTCAAAAGCCTTTATGCCTTATCTTACCCAGGTCATCAATATTAAGCAACATCCACTTACGCTTCAGCCAATGAAAAATTCACACAGAGTTCCAAAAAAAACCATTATGCTCAACGATTTTTGCTAACATTTGCATGCATATTCAACAAGCTGAAAATAAAGAGGATCATATTTACAGGGGGGAAAAAACTGATTCAATTACTTAGCCAAGGCTCTAAATCGGGGGCGGGGGGGCTGCTTTTATAAAAATAACAACAAAGTGATTTGCAAACATTAGTACTGCAGTAGGGGAAGCAAATAAGCAATGCACAGTCAAAATAAGTTATCTGATCATATTGTTTTGATGGTTGGGATTCAGCATTCAATAGTTGTCATCTTTCTATTTGAAATTGTGAAATTTTCAGACTCAACAGACCCCACCATTATGAAATAACCTCCAACGGATAACATCATCATCATCGTCATCATATCAGAAATAAATGGTTTTGTCTATGTAACCCCTGAAACTGAATTCACTGCATTGTTCTTTCCATCCTGTTTCATTAACTCCATTCTAGATTTCATGACACCACACCCCTCAGCAACTAGAAAGCACTTAATTTATGTAATGCATCACAGTAATCCAATTTGGAATTGAAATTTTAGCTCTCTACTGCAAGCAAATTGCTCTGGCCAAGGAGTACTATATTCTGCTTGAGGTGTCACATCCAAATTCCCAATGAAAAGCCTGACAGTAATCACTCTGAACATTAGCTAGCTTAAAAGCATCATTTTTCAATTTGCTTGGAAAGAGGGAGGAGAAAGTTTATTTAAATTTTACGAAGGACAATCTATGCAACAAAAGGGATGGGGAGCAGGAGAGAAAGACTGCTCATGAAAAGACACATGGAAAGGCTAAGAATTAAGTTTCAGTATAACTCACTTTAAAAACAAAAGAGATCATTGTTCAAAAATGTAGCACATGATATGTTACTATTTAGATGCTACACATTCACTACTGTGTGCTCAAGATTCCAAGAACTACTCTTTAGAATCAGGTGGTGGGGAAATACACAGAGCGATCCAAATGAAAGAAACCAGTTCTTATTTACTTAGGCCAGCCTACCTGTAAAAGACTAAGGTGTTAACACATCACAGAGAAAATCTGCCACTGCACACCTGTCCTGCAAGCGGCTGCAAAGTTCACGTTACAGGGATTTATATACATTGAAACGTTTTAACCTAACAAGTTGGACAAGTGGAAATAAATTTTCAATTTTACACAAATGTTTCTTAAATATGAAAGTATGCCATTGCACTAATCTATGTCGTGTGTGTGATAATGCCATTGTAACTGATATAAATTACGTTATTTGGGTCCATTTCTATTATTTAACTGTTAATATAATTATAAAACTGCCAAAGAAATTTGGTCTGTTGCATGTGAAGGCTACTGTATATTTAATATGCATAATTTTGAAACAATACTTTAGACTATGAAAAAAAAAAGTACCTTAAATACATTGAGGCTTTATTCAAAATCTTTTTTTCAATAACATATTATGAAAGGTTAAGTACTTATTTAGGTCAGGAAGTAGAAGCAATCTGGGATGATGAAGGATCAGTAATTATTTCCATAAACAAATATGGATATCTCTTCACATATTTTTCTGCTGTAATTTAATCACATTCAACTCAAAATTAGTCACATAGGGATGGATAAATTTGTACCGTCAAATCCTATTCAACAATGAAAGAAAGTGTTTCTCTTGGCTTTACAAATACTGAAAATACTTATTTCATTATAGGGCTTACTTTAGGGTTTTTGTTGTTGTTGTTCCAGATAATTCAAACAATTTTTTATTGTAACATATCACCACTACAGCTTAATGTTCCTGTTTTACCACATGTCCCACATAAATTAAAAGACAGACAAGAAAAAGTTAAAGCTCTCTTTTCTCTATTGCTCTGTATCAGTATAAGACATATTTTAAAAATGATCTTTTATAATTATTGTATTGTATGCTGTTCTTTTATTGTGTTTGGACCATAAATCAGTTTTGATTGATTGACATATGAATACATTCCATGTGTGGATAAAGCCTCTCAACAAACCCCAAGTTTCAATATGCTAGTCTTTGATCAAATTACCACTGCAATGTTTTGATAATTATATTATTATTACTAGTTTATTTTTTAATCTTTTTTTCTTAAACTCTTCTGAGTTAATCTGGACCAAATGATTGGTCATAATGCAGCAGAATGAATCATATTGCTATTTAAAAAAAAAAAACTGAAAAACACCTCAGCCAGCAGTAGCCATTCCATATTTTCCTGAATTACAAGTCCATATTCAGAAGACACAAGTTCCCATATTTGCTATAAATGGTTGTTTTTGCATTTGCTACTGGCCTGATGCAATTCATACAAATTTCAAATTCACAAAACTAAAGTAACAGTTATAGAATATCCAGTAGCATCAGCAATTTAAAGTTCTAAAGAAAAATCAATCACGGTCTTATTCTGTTTTAACCAAACTTGACA
Organism: Python bivittatus; assembly: GCF_059951505.1. Taxonomy (NCBI): domain Eukaryota; kingdom Metazoa; phylum Chordata; class Lepidosauria; order Squamata; family Pythonidae; genus Python; species Python bivittatus. The sequence goes on along the minus strand of NW_028277058.1, from coordinate 25,669,336 downwards.
ATGTTATTTATTGGTAACAGTTAATAAATGTTAGTTTATTTTGTAATGCCACACAGAGCTGAACTCCAATCTACTTGAATAGGAACTGAGATAAAGAGAATGCAAGTAAACTGTAATAAAATATGGACATCAGAATTTAACACTATGCAGATGAAGAGCAACAGGTCTTGGTATTGGAGCTTCTCTATCTTCTCCTTCAGCATTATGTGTAGACATAAAGTATGTTTCTAAATGGAAATAAACTAGATAATTTTAAAAAGAGATTGGAATCCAAAAGCTCATGGGCTTATTAATGCATCAGACAAGCCATCCAATCAAGCCTCCCCCAATTTTCCCTTCCTCATTTCCAGCTGACCTTCTTTCTTCATTCTTTACTTTCTTCTCAAGGGGAGGTGAAGATGGAATTGTCAGAAGCTGACCATACTGGAATTCTACAGGAACACTAGTAAGATTTGCTTTCATTCCCAAATAGTAAAGGCAAAGTACATGAAACTGGCAAATCGCTAGGAGGTGTCCTGCACTTTACCTTGTTAGAAATACAGTTAGTTCCTGGCTAGTCAGTTCATTTTCCACAACTGAACAAAGGCCATATCTGATGAGCTACTCCATACAGAACAAGGTGAGAAGTGCTTTGTTCCAATCCTCATCTTGTACATAGCTCTTGTCTTTCTTTAGGAAGATAGAGGGAATATTTGTTCCTGTGTCATCCTAGGTTTTAGGTATTACATTAATATTGTAAGCAGCTTTGATTTTATATTAAAAATTATGTATTTCTATCTCTATGAAGATAGTCCATGAAGTACATGTTCAGCATGAGACTTGGGAATTATTTAGTCATATCCAGGGCACTGTTTTGCTAGAAATTCACAGTGAAAAAAATCTGGATGGGCTATTGTAATTAACATGATGAACAAAGCATACAAAGGTGTTTTTAATCTTAGCAAAGGAAATATTTGTAGATCACATAATTTTGGACAGAGGCATAATCTAATCAGGATTCAGTTTTCATTAAAGCTCATACTAATTCACTCTGTACAGTATGTCTTTCCAAAATTCTGAACACCTGTAGTGTACTAGAATAATTAAATAAACAATTATTGTCTTCTACAGTACTGGAGCAAACCAGACTCTTTAAGCAAAGCAGCAGCTGTCTTCCAGCCATCTGATTTTGATGCTTTAGTAAGAGAAAAAAATAGTATGTATGTGTGTGTGTGCACGTGCACGCGCGCATGTGTACAATGTAAAAGAATTGTGAACTTACAAAAAGTCTCATTTATTAGGTAGACATTCATTTTGTTTTATGAAATTTACATTCACAATCAGAGGCACAATGTGGAAAAGCACAATATCAGTTGAGATGATGAGTGAGACTCTACTTTATCCAGTTGCCTAGCTCTCTACATATGCCAAATTATTATTCTTGCTAGAACCAAAGATATCCATGGAACTCTTAAACTGAATGTAAAGATCAGTTCCCACTGTAAGTTTAACACATCTGACTTTACACATATTATATAATAGCTTACATTGTCACAGAAAATGATATTCTCACTGATAACCTAACACATGTAGCATCTTTTTACATTAGGGAATATTGAATATGCCAAAACCAATCTGCATTCTACAATGGTTTCAATCTACCATTACTTATTGTTATAGTGAAACCAATGTATAAAGTATGTTACAAAATACAGGAGACCAAGACTTGCAAAGGCTTATAGAGACAGGAAAAGGGGAGGGAAATGAACAGCAGACTAAATAAGAGAATAGGTATGCATTTAGTTCAGTCAAGTATACTTGGGCTTTACAACAGTAATATAAAATAACCAAAGTTAAAAGCCAAAGGCTTTAGACAAGAAGGGAGCTTTAGAAGGGATTTGAAGAAAGTAAGACAATTTTTTGATGTGCAGCATAGTGCTGAAAAATGCTAGATGAAGGGATAAAAATTCTATCAATGATGTTAATTTAACCTTTTGCAAACGCAAGGCATTCGTTAGTAATACAGTCAATTGGTGGACACGAATTTGTGAATTTGCCCTCCATGTTATCAACACATTTTTCCCTATTCAGAAAACTAAAAGGAACAAGTGGACCTTGTAGTTTCATTACTGTATTCCTTCTATGCTTGCTATTCCTATAAAAATATAATTGCAAGTTTTAAAAGTGATTCTTAGACTTGACATTGTGTCATCCAACAGCTTTCTATCCTTTTGTTCCAGCATGAATGTCTGTAGCAGTAGCAGCAATATGCCTATAAAAATAGGTTTCTGAAGGAACTGAGACATGACATGCGTACAAGTCAGCCAATGTTTTTCAGAAGCAGCAGCCAAGGAAGAACATCACTTTGTTGTTTTATTTCCCCAGAAATGTCCTTAACAGTATATGAAATAGAAATTTGGCCAGCCACTTCACTCTAAAGTAGTTACTTACATACACATACACATATACCTCACTGGATACATTTTGCAATGGACTAGTTTTGCACAGCAATTTACATCACTTGAGTAATAATATCATTATGCAAATGATGGCATTTGTGTCAAGGATGCTGTTTGTGTGACAATGTCATGCAAATTACACATTTTAAGGATGTAGAAATGATGTGATTTAGTAGAAATGAAATTTCAATATATACTAAGAACATGTATACTAATAATATATATACTAATCTGTTATTTTGTGGAAAAAAAATTGATCACATTTTTAAATTTATAAAGCAACACATTTTATTTTATTTATTTTATGAGCAAGCTAATTACACAGCTTATACTTTATGTTCCTAAATAATAAAGTGACTTTAGATTGATACAGTATGCTTAAAAACAATTTCAATTTTTCCAAAATTTCTGAGTGAAAAAGTGGTTTATTTTCCTCCTGGCTTCAGCATTTCTGCATTTCTATATATGGAAAACAGTAATATAAGAATGAATAACTGCAATAAATTTTTCTTCTTCTTGCACTATTTAAGGATTCAAATGAAAGGAAGTGTTATTTTTTATTAAGTTCCTGATCCATGCAGGATTTCCATTTTTCAGCCAGCTCTTTTAGCTGTTCCTTCTACAATATGATGGGCATATATGAGGGTCCAGAGGAGCTTAGATATTCTAATATTTTGTTCACGTGTTCATATATGTAGGCACAGGAGATATGTGGTAGGAATCAGTAGGTGATAATGTCTTATTTACATAAACTCTCCCCATTAATCTCCATACATCAAATGTTTCATTTGAAAGTGTGAAGGGGAATTAAATTTAGCCTGTATCTTTCCAAATCATCTAAGCTCCGGATTAGTTAACCATTACCAGACATGACTTCTCCCTTGGAGGAGGTTCTTGAGGTACCTGCAGAATCTCTGCAATATTAGAATCACACACTTCCCCTAGAACAGTGTTGTCCAAACTTGGCCACTTTAAGATGAGTGGACTTCAACTCCCAGAATTCCCCAGCCAGCAAAAAGTGGCCAGGTTTGGACAACACTGCCCTAGAAAGTGTGCTTGGCATTGGAGCAGGATATCTAGGGATCTTTATGACGCCTCTGTTAATACTGGCAGCCATCCCAGGATGTAGGGAGGCCTTCTTGTCTCAACATAGGGCGGCCTTCTTGTCCTGGCTTAAGAGCTTCCTGTACTGGCTCTGGGAAGTCTTATAAATTACTCAGCATTTATTATGCACTGTCAAAAAATTAGACTAGGACAAAACATGCCTAAGCATAGCTGCTGTCTGAAGTGTTACTCTTTAAAAAGGAAGGAACTTGTTTGCATCCAAAGTCTTTTTAGCACTTTTCTTTTAAACAGGCTGAGTGCCAACTTTCAGTCTTGTAAAAGAAACCCTAGCAACTAGTATTTTAGGAATCACCAACGAGGAAAAGGGCCAGCATTTAAAAATTGCACTTTGCAGAAAACTGACACCACAACATTTTATTCATTTATTTTTTCCAAGTTATTATTTCATGTAACAATTTGTTGTGTCATCCAAATATTGACAATCTGCAAACTTCTACAAATGAGGTGTGTGGTAATTTATGTTTATCTTAATCTCAAGGGATTAAGACAGCTTTTAATGATAACTTTTTCTAGCCAATTTATATGAAACCAAACTTTTAAATGATTTTTGTACCTTTATGTCTCAGCAGGTTGCAATGTCTAGCTGACATGTTTCATTTTTCCCATTGTATGTCTATTCATATACAGTGGTACCTCGGGATACGAACGCCTCTACTAACAAACATTTCGGGATACGACCAGCTTCGGCAGGAAAATTTTACCTCGGGTTATGAACTTGCCTCTACTTACAAACCAGATCCGCGGCCATTTTCCCTGCTGTCACGCAGTCACGGCTTCCTGTGGCCGAGGTCGCGGTAGCAAGGAGATGTTCGCTGAGGCTCGTGGTGTGTTTTGCGGTGTTTTGTGAAGGTTTTTGGTGTGCATGTTAGCATGGCTCCAAAGAAAATGCAGAGCAGGCTTGGCGGGAGTCAGGCTCTGAAGAGGAAATTGCCTCGGGTTGCGACCAAATTCGGGCGGAGGGTGGAACGGATTAACCGGATTTACATTGAACCCTATGGGGAAATTTGCCTCGGGTTGCGACCAAATTCGGAGGGCGGAACGGATTAACCAGATTTACATTGAACCCTATGGGAAACTTTACCTCGACTTGAGACCAACTCGAGTTGCAACCAGAGTCACGGAACGGATTAAGTTCGTATCCCGAGGTACCACTGTATAGTATTTCTATACCAACTTAATCACAAGGCTTTTCACAGTGCACAACTAAGAAATAAGAACAAAAAGAAGGAAATAGCCATCCCAAACCCAATAAAATAGGAGGTTACATAAAACTATGGTCACCCATAGTCATGCTAATAGGCAAAGGCATGTATATGGCTGCCCACTCAGTAAAAATAATACTAAACAACAACAACAATACAATCCAGTCATCAAAACACATCATACCATCTCCCAAAACAGGCAACCTCTAACATCTTGGGCCAAATCCGCAGATGGCCAAAAACAGGTTTTTAATGCCTTACAAAAAGCAAGGAGAGTTGGAGCCAATCAAATCTTTGGGGGGGGGGTGAATTATTCACAGGGCAGGGACTTGGAACATGTTCAATTTAGAAGAACATATGGAATGGGAGGATATAACCAGAAACAGACACAAATAACATACAGAATAACCAGCACCTTGATTTGCACCCAGAAACCTGCTGGGAGCCAGTGCAGTTTACAAACTAGTGGTGGTACACGAGCATACCATGATGCCCCCATAACTAACTGTGCTGCTGCACCCTGGACCAGTTGCAGCTTCCAGATGGTAAAGTGCATTGCTGTAATCCAACTGGGAGGTAAGGTTCTCTTTCTATTATATGTATTGTTTAATTTTAAAATTTGCACATCGTATATTGTCTGGAGACATAACAGAGTCAGGAAGTTTATAAATTTCGTAAAATAAATTAAAATAAATAAATCTTTTTTTTAAAAAAAAGTTATGCACATCTCTTGAGGGTACAAACAGATAAACACAATGAGAGTTTTAGTAGTATATAGATAATACTCTGATTTCAGATCTTCCACATATAAATCCATTTTCATATTACAGGTAGACCTCGCATAATGACTGCCTCAGGCAGAGACCGTTCAAAGTACGACGGTAATGAAAAAATAACTTTGTGACCAATGCCCACATTTACGACCATCACAGTATCTCTCACTCAGTCACATGTTCACCATTACAGTCAGTTAGTATGTGTTGGCCTCTATTTTTTTCCTTACCCTTTCGCAGAGCAGAGAGATTGCCTAAACAAGCAATCTCTTCCTGAGCTGCTTTTCCCTGCAGCACAGAGGATCCCTAAAAAGTGCTAACTGCAAGTTAACAAGCTCAGGTCAGTGACCTTAATTAGACAGCTCCCAGGTGCTGCCTGTAATTGACAAGACTTTAATCAGTTTCATACCTTTGGCTTTCCTTTGCCTCCTAAGTGGCTCAGGACTTGCAGCCATGAGTGCACTAGGCAAATAGCCAGCACTAGCACATTCTTTTGATGTGTAATCCCATTGTGTCCTTGCTTACTTTCTTGTAATCCCTTCCTCTCCAACAAATGTAAAAACAAACATTAATTTTCTTTTTGCTAATGATCCCAGTGCCAGAGTGAGCATTCCAAAGGGCAGGAGAGTGGAGAAAAAGAGGTAAAAGATTTGCCCTTTTACCCAGCATCCTTGTGAGTCAATTTCCAGAAACCTTCCCTGCCATTTCAGCTCACCTGGCTGTTTGGGGTCATATCTTCCTGATGCTGTAAAGCAAAGGAAAGCTAAAATAAAATTGTAAGCACAGTCACGGTTATGTGATTTTCCACTTAGTGACTGAGTTGTCTGTCCCAACTGCAGTCACTAAATGAGGACTACCTGTAGACAGTCATTTCTCCGTCAGTGATATATATTCAGACAAACTTCAATTAGTCAAACCAGAGTTCAGTCATTGTCAGGTGCAGGCTAACAATAATAATTGTACAAAGATATAAAAGCATGCACTTACGGCATGTACAATGAGCATATAAAATTATAGAAATGCATGCACTTAATTCATTTGTGTCTCATTCCAGCACACATCTGGACAGAAAACTGCTTTGGTGCAGTAAAAGGTCTCATAGGAAATCACTATCTGGCTGTAGTTCAACTTCTAGTTATTCAGCTCAGGGAAGAATGGAACAGGAGGTAAGAGGAAATTCAGTGTGGATGTTTTATGCCCTACTTAGGAAATAACTTCCTCAGGGTAATTACCTGTCACCATCCATTTAGTATGTGCAAATATAACCATGTGTATGCATAGTTGTAAAATAGTTCATGAGATCTCTGAATATTTAAGTATGAGAATGGGGGAATTATTTTTCTGTTTTTAGTAGACACTGGCTATACTGAACATATAGGATTATTTAGCCCCCTCTTGACATTTAGATCACCTTCAAAAATTATATAAAGCTAGAAGATACCTTCCAGCCCACAATTGGTTTATCTTTATATATTAGCATTGGGATAGTAAGTATATATTAATCATAAGAATACTCCAGCACTTAAATTTATTCCCTTCCCTTGTGTTACCTGAGTAGAAGAGCTCTGCTGCTTAAAAAGCCCAATATATTCTAGAAGCACCTAAATGATACCAGGATACTATAAACATATCTAAATCCACTTTTTTCTATTATAAGGCCTGTATGACACAAGAGCAACCAAAGCACATCAGAAAATAAAAGCAGTGAAATAGTTTGACTAGGTTATTACCATCATCAGTAGCATATTTGAAACTACATTTTATTCTCCTGGGTTCTGTGCCACATTTCCTACCTATGAAGCCATACAGACTATGCATTTATTTTTAGACTGAGCAAAAATTCCTTATGATTATATTACACTGCAATATTTTGGTTATTATTTTCCTATTAAACACTAAGGATTTGGTTAAATTTAAAAACATTAATGTGGTCTGGTACTATGTAATTCTAAAACTGAATTCCTAAATAAGTTTATCCAATGGTAATTTTTGTTACCATTGTTTGGTATGTAAGAGTCTTGCGGCTAACAAATTTATTATTGTACAAATTTTCATGGATTACACTCTACTTCATCAGATTATGGGGTAGAGTCCTATAACAGGATCATTAATTTACTTTCTCTTTTTCTTCACTAAAAAGAATCCCCACCAAAATATTAAAAGGAATCACCAACACAATGCATTCAACTATTCTTGGGTGAAGAGATTGTAAAAAGAGGAGGGAAAGGATGTAAGGAAAGATGAAACAATTGTACAGAAGAGACAAGCAGCAATTAGGTACAGAGCACAAATTTGACCACTACATACTGTAGTTAAAAGCTCACTATAGGTATATCTTATGCCATGTTCTTCCAGAAGGAATCCTAGCTTCCTTTCTAGTATGTCTAATCTACGTTACAGAACAATTCTTAGATTTATTATTCTTAATACTTTTATACACGTCCATACAGACATTCAGAAAAGGATGATACCTTAAAGATTACAGGTAGTCCTTGACTTTCCAGAATTTCCATCACTAAGCAATGCATGAGGGTGAGAAGGGGTGTGCAAGTGACCAGCGTGAGGGAGGATACGTGGGTGGGGTAGAATTATCCCAGCAACTTGCAACATTCCCTGCCAGCTTTCTTATCGACTTTCTAGAGAAGCCAGCAGAGAAGGTTGCAAATGGCGATCACATGATCATGGGGTGCTGCAACCAGTCATAAATGCAGGCCGGTCACCAAAGGCTCAGATAGTGACCACATGACCATGGGCGTGCTGGGACACCGGGACTCCAAGAATTGGTCATAACCACCATTTGTTCAGCACTGTAACTTTGAATGGTTGCTGAACAAATGGTAGTAGGCTGACGATTACCTGTATTTATTTTGGTATTTATTATTTATTTTAACTGTATCTTTTAATTGTTAGATTTCAGTCTAATGAGCTGCTATGAGAAAAGCTAGTTTTGAAGGGTAGCACACAAATTCAAAAATTAAATACATTACTCTAGGATTACCAAGATAGTGTGCATACATGCAAGTGAATTATCAGAAATGTTTAAATATTTAGTAACCACCAAAGAAAAGTATCTGAAATTAATATAGCAAATAACTATTCAAAGAATAAAGGCATCTGCTAATAATAGAGTATACAGTAGCACAACTATCTTGGTGCGCTGTAAAGCAACAGAGACTACAATGGTATCTATATTATTGAAACCTGACCAACTTTCTGGAAGCAGGGCTCTTGGGGCATGGTTATGATGAGACAGTATCTGAGCATAGCTGAGTTTGGGCTTTGTAAGCTTCCTAGGGTGCTGGCTATTTTTTCTAGAAACCTATATGGAAGCAGTGAACTTAGTTTGAGAATTTAATCTGTGTCTCTAGTTACAATCAATCGGTGTATTTTTAAATAAATACAAATGTTATAAATTTCCACTCATTCTTTGGAAGGAGATTACATTTGATGATTGAATCTGTGGTTGTACTGAATCTTCCAAGATTCACTGTGTGTTATGGAATAAAACATTGCCTTCTAATTAGATAAATATAATCAGATACATAACTTATGCATTTATTATTATATTATATATTTTGGGTATCAGATTCATAACCTAGGAATTTATGTGGTAAGACATGCTCAAAGTATTATGCAATATCTGGGTGCTGAGTGTCTTGGAAACAGAAGCTCTGAGATGTATCTTGAAGTCTAAGCAGCTGGATCAGACAACTGGGGATTTATGGGCATCATCCCAATGTCTCCTTGCCCCTTTTCTCCTTTCCTTTGTCATATGTTACAGTTCTCTGGTTAGAGCATAAAGAAGAAGTCTAGTATATGAATTGCAATAAAATTGATAATGTATTTAATTGTTTTTATTCTTGACTGATGTTAAGTCTTATAGATAGTCTAATGAGAAAGAGAGAGACTAGTGACAATCAAACTGATAAGCTCTTTAGGGTCTGGCATATATCTCAAGCTTTCTGTATTTCAGAGGATGAAGTTTATGCAAATACAACATACCTCACAATTAGAATTTATCACTGAACTATGTAAATTATGAAATTTTATCTAATCAAATACGCACATATACTTAATGGCAAATGTAAGGCAAAGTCTTTCTCATGTTAGCCCTGGTGACTTCACTGACACATCCATGTATTCTTAGCAACTCTACGGAAGTGGTTTGTCGTTGCCTTCAGGGATTGTCCAACTTTCTAGTTCACTTTTCTATCCCATCCAATATTAGCCAGGTCTGATCCTGCTTAGCTTGCTAAGATCAGCTGAGGTAAGGTAGAACCTGCCACCTGCTATGAACATGAGTAAATATACCAACTGTTACAGTGAAACAAAAGGTCATCTACTTAATTGATATAAATATGCTATAACTTCTTGCCTGACACCTCTATACCTGCCTAGTCCACACGTAGCAAAGCCATAATATGCTCTGTTTCTGACTAAGCTTGATGTATAAACACATCCATCATGGCTTAGTATTGTGTTTTATTGAGCTTGCTTAACTGGTTAAAATTGCAAATGGTTGCAATTAATACAAGTGCACACTCCCCAATTAAACATCATTGTAATTGCCTAGTGGTCACATTTTTTGCAAATTTATTCCTAAATCTTAAAGTAGTGTGATTTTATTTAGTAAATTGCCTTCTTGAAACAATACGTACAAAAATCCAACTCAATACTTGTTTCCATTCTCTCAATACTGTCACATGTACATTTTGTTCAAGAGGGAAAAAATCCAGGATAGTACTAAACAGAAAGCAGCAAATGTAATGACCTAGTCCATACAACATGCTAATCCATAATGTGGTTAGACTTAGCATAAAATCCAAATACAGAATAAAAGTTAAAAAGTGATGAAGGGAAAGTGTATTAGCTACAATTTATATCTATAGTGTGTTTGTTTTTTAGTTTATTTACCTTAGCCTTTGTGCTGTGTGTCTTCAAAACAGATGGGTAGGTTAGCGTGTGATTAATACACCTTTTGGTTTCTGTGCACAAAGTCAGGAGGCAGGAGAAGTTGTAAAATCAGATATTCCAGCCATAGCATTTCTGATGTTCTTAACTCTAATATCCCTATAGCTGAAGTATGAAATGGAGAGATGCTCCAAGTTCAGCTTCCCCCACTCAGGCTGATCAAACCACCATAACAAAGGAATACTAACTATATCCAGCCATAGCTTGCCATGTCATACGGTCTAGCATACATTGGTAAATTTCTTTCCTATGCTATATATTTGATGATGATCCTTCCATCCATCATAATACTGAGTACTTTACTATTGCATTAGAAAAGTTACTGACTACCAGTACGTGAGTGAAAGGACAGCAAAGTAGTTGGTAAGATACCTGCTTCAACTAACTTTGTAGAGAGTTTGCATTATAATTATTTTTGTGTTTTGTTCCTTTTCTTTTTCAGTTATTAATTTAAAAGCAATAAAATAAATAAATAAATAAATACTAAGTTTGTAGAGAGAAAAAATACTGATATGTTTAAATGTTAGTCTTTAGTGTCACGCTAGATCATATGCATTTTTATTATAGATCTAGTACAAATAATTACATCCATAGGAGAGGAAAAAATGTTACTTTTTGTTTAGTTTACATTTTCAACAACCTGTTGATGCTTTAGAAAAACCAGATAGATGCAGTGTTGAAATATTTGTACCTCTCCTGGGCATCCAAGCCTATATATTTTCATTGCTTCACCTACAATGTCAAATATTTTTATCTACAAAGTCTTCCTATCCATGTGAAAACCTGAATAAATTGAAGTGAACTGAGAAACAGACAGAATAAAAATCTTTATCTTTGCCTTTACCACCTCTTCCCAGCTGCAGGAAAGTATACATACACACACACACACACACACACACACACAAAACCTAACCAGGCATATTACAATACCAAGCAGTTTCAAATTCCCCACAAACCTAATTAGATTGCATCAATAGCTCCTTCTGAAGATATTGTTATGGGTATAAAGAGCAAAAAAAAGCTACATAGCACCTTGAAATATTTTATTGTTAGGTAAGGATGTATTATGTTTCTGCTTCACTAACTAATGTGGTTACACCTCTGCAATCTGTTCCACGGAGATGACCTTTCAAGGCATAGTGGGTGGCCTCACCTCAAACCAATGACATTTTGCTTCATAGGCAGCAAATCCCCAATCCCTCCTATCGAGATGCTATCAGCAACTTGTCCTGGTAAGAGACTAAAAGCCCATGATCCTAACTATTGCCCATGCAGCCAGGTTAGGGCTAGCGAAACTAGGATTCCAATAAGGAAGAGTTCTTTGCTCCAATCAAGAGACAACAGTTAGAAACTGCTGGCTATCTGGAAGGGGTAGAGGAGAAAATAATACTTTTATAAGAGATCACATGATCCCAACTCAGGACTCTTCTTCATGCTAATTCCTACAAAATCCTGCATGCTTTTCTTGCTAGCAGACACAAGCAGCAAGACTAGCCTACTATATAGTAGCTTTTTCTGTGTTTTGGAAATGACAGATCTCTCAAATTCTGCAGAAATTTTCTGTTGTTGTTATTTATATTTTTGGAACACTCCTATTAACAACAGGGATACTAAACACTATAGCTAATGGGATAATAGGCATCTTTGTTAAAGACTGATGTCAACATCACAAAAACATGACTGTAGATATCATTATATAGCTCTTGTGTACATCAGACAGGGTATTGCTGAAACAACTGAAGCAGAGGCAATACTCAAATGTACAACATCACTTATTTGTTAAATTTATATTCTGCTTTTTGTTTACATAAACCTCTGCATATACAAAATTAAAGGTGGCCTATGGTAATTAAAAATACAAATTAAAAAACATAAAGATAAAACAGTATAATGAAACTGAAGGCAAAATTAAAATCAATATAATTAAAATCAATGTTAAGGCAGCAACCAAATACAGATCTCTTCTTTAAACATTCATCCTTGAAGAGAAGAAAATAATCTAGCAGCATCTGCAGAGGCCAAAAGAGGCAAGATGGCAATCAGAGCACTGCATTCTAAGCTCTGCGTCCTTTGTACAGATACTGGAATTGTGCGTGTGTACAAAGGGACAGGACTTTGATCACAATGCCATAACTCCCACCTTGTCTGTTTTGACACACACACACACACACACATCACAGATGCCACTTAAATAATCCCTAACTACAGTCTTCCTTGCTAGACTATTTTCACTTGTAGTATTTTTTTTAAAGCAAATAGTGAAACCCCTAATATATAAGCAGATAATTGCTACAATACTATATTTACTACGAATTGTGAAGTGATTATATTGAATGTGTTAGTTACTGTCAGAACAGCTAAACAGACATCATTAGGATTATGATAGCGATATTTTCGCCAATGCAATTAATTTATGCTTTGCTAATTAAAGTCAAAGAAGTTTGTTTTGATCACAGCCAGCAAGATCTTTACTGGGACTGAAAGTTCATAAGTCTATAATAGGAATCTAGCTTATCAGAGAGTCAAAGTTCAATTTTCCTCAGTTTAGCAAGAACTAAAGACAAAATAATCCTGTAAATGGCCCAGTTGTCTACTAGCTATGCTTGGTACTCTCATGTGGAAAATCCTGATTCAATTATCTGTAAGTATTTGTTTCCAGGACTAGTTGGATCTGGGAGAATTACTGTTCCTACAATTATTGCTCCTGGGAGGGAAAAAGGTTTCATGTAATTCAACAACTTCTTTACAGTAGACTTAAGCACTTTTATTGGGAAAATTTAACAGTTGATTCTTTCTGTTACCTCACAGAAAAAAGCAAAAATTCTGACCTTCCAAATATATGGTAAGCAATGTGTCCTACAATTCATTAAAATCATTTTAAATAATCTAATGTATAATGCGGATTTTCAAGTCCTGAAATCCCATCATTACTTTGATGAATATTTTATAAGAGGAACACACTGACACAAAGCTTTGCCAAAATGAATTATTCCCTGCTTCAAATTAACACATTTCCAGTAAGTACTACTGCTGGGTTTGAAACGCAATACTGCATTTTCCAAAGACTACAATCCAAAGTGAACTGTCTCTCATTATTTGAAACTGCTTAACAAAAATCAAAAGAAAATATATCTAGTGCTTTTTCTGGAAAACTATCACATTAAACCTAGAAATAAAAGTATCTGTCAAACTGTTAGAAGGACACTCCTAAAGAATGACATTCATATTCTGTACCACTCTGACCACCATCAGAGTTAATCAAAGCAAAATTCTCTGCAAAATATCAACATAGTACAAAAAGTACATTTTTAACTGATCTTCTGACAATGAATCAAACAGCAAATCTCCTTCATGTGTTTTTGTGTGTGCTTGTGTATGTTTTTGTCAATATTTGCAATCTTCATTAACAATCAATTCAGCTATTGGGAAAAGAGATAAGAAGAATCCATGGGACCAGCCACACAAAGAAAAGTCAGAGTTCAAAGGCCCCTCTAAACCTCAAAGCCCCAAAAGCAAATTTAACCTCAAGAATCACTCAAAATTAGCTTAGAGATCCAGAAGGTGAAACACTAAAATGTAGGCACATCCAGTAGAAAGAGCAGCAGTGAACAATGTCTGTCTATCTATCTCATTTATTTTATAACATTTATATAGCTGCTCATCTTAAATATATAACTCTGTGTGGAGACCATTACATGCAAAAACAGTATAAAAATATTTAACCAATTAAAATGATACAATAAATAATGATGTTGATGATGATAACCACCATCAAGCACTTCATAACAATCCCATAAAATGCACACATATTTTGGGGTCCCCTAACACCTTGGCCCTCATGCTTAGGGAAAAAGCCAAGTTTTAACAGCCCTCAAGAAAGCCAAGACCATCAGAGCCATCCAAATCTCATTGTAGCCATCTGAATCTATCTTTTAAAAAGTTAGTCAAAAATGTCCAGCAAGTCCTGGATTACTAGAAGAAAGATCCCATGAAACAGTATCATGTGTTACAAATTATAGCAATAAAAGGTCTATAATATAAAGCCTCCAAACAAATGAGAAGTTTGGAACCAGCCATAATTATTGTTTCAGTATAAATTATAAATAATTACCCACAAAGGCCTATTGGAACCACTAATAAGTCTCAACACACTGTAATTACAGGGGGTGGGAATGGGAGAGATGTCCATTTTTGTTTCCTTTGATCTTCTTAGAGAAATACTTAGAGCTTTACGAAGAGATAAGATACCTCTAACCTGCAATCTTTGAAAATTCAAGCAAATAATGGGTTAAGACATTAACCACTCAATCAATATTATTATATAAGTTTTCTAATTATAGGTATAGTTCAGCAAATAACTTTGTAAAATCCATCTCCTCTTATTAGACAGAACATTCCAAAATCTCACTGATGGATCTTATTAGAGAGAACATTCCCAAGGCACATTATAGTTCCATCAGCAGAAGAGCACATCCACCTGGGACTACACAACTGCAACAAATGTTCATAATACTGTATACAAATACTAGTGCTGATGTTTGTATTGTCCAGGTAAGTAAAATTCTAAAAAGAGAAAGCCATCACTTATCCTAGCTTAAGCAAGCCAAGAAGGTCCTTGCAGTGAGGGAATATTTACCATAAAACGTCTATATCCACCACTTAAAAATGCTTTAGCCATGTGTTAACCAAACTACATTTACTATCTGAGGGATAAGCCTCACTACAGTAACTTATTTCTGAACCCATGTAGGAGTGTACTGAAAATATTCCTAAACTAAGACTTCTATGAATCACATCTCAGCCACTCACACAAGAAACTATGAATAGACTTCAAACTAAATGCAAAGCTAAAATAAAATCTAACTCAAAGGAAAGAAAAAATGTTAAATTTCCTATTCAAAGTCACCATATGTTAGCTGGGATCACAAACTGCCCCAGCCCAAAACAGATGATTAGTTTGACTATTAGTGTATTGTATGAACTCAGCATTATAGTTCATCAGTACCAGCTACTAAAAAAGTGAAAGCAAGATATTCCTGTCCATCTATCCCATATCCATCTGGTTGGCCTCTGTGAGACCCAAAATGCTTAACTACATGGGCTACTGGGCTTCAGCAACAATTATCCCACAAAGTACATCTATCTTAAGTAGCCCTTCCATTAAATCTGTTACAACTATGGCTTTCAATATGCAGAAATTATATAAATATGTATTTCAGAGTAACTGTAGGATTCTGCTCAACTATTGAAGCTGTTGTATATGAGAGAGCCTGATATCAGCAAAATTGGAGTTAATTGATAGAGTCAGACTGGGGTCATAGATTATTGGGCTTCCACCCCTCAAAAGAACATGCCAACAAGCTCTGTGGTTAAGTTTGCAAAAGAGCTGAAACAGGAAGATATTGATCAGGTGTGAAGTCAGCTAGCAGAAGAACAGAAACAGAGATGTAGATGTGTATTCAGATAAAGTCTAAAATAAAGATGTTCTAAAACCACTATGTGTCCCAGATACAAAAAACCACCAGTTGTCATGGACCTAGACACATATGGTTTGAAAATGTGTTATGTTATTATGGGATGTTAGTTATTAAGTACGCATGCTCAACTATGTGACCAATCATGTAACCTTTGATTACGATGCTGTTTTTGAAAAGATATAAAAGATTTATGCTTTCTATTTTCGGGGCTCTCTCCTTGGGAAGGAGTCCTCAATTACTAAGGTGTCTTAATAAATGAGTATGTCCTTCATTGGGTTAAAGGGCTGGGCTGAAAACCACAATTTGTGGCCAACAGCCTCAGTTGGTTCCTTTGAATTAGTTTAAATGTAGGCAGCCTGGTACTCTCCATCAATTATCCCAGATACCATGTTGAATGTAAAGTATGTTAGTGCTTCAGTCCAAAACACCTTCATGGAATATGGTTGCCAAGCCCTGAATCAATACTGTATTTTTAACTAGGCATCCTGCAGATAAGTGTATCTATATACATACATACAAACATACATACATACTTGAACAGGATTAGGTAACCTGGTGTCTTCCAGATAAACCCCACGAGTTGTGGTCCAAAACTTCTGAAGAACATCAAATTGCCTATCCCTGCCATAAAATGCAGAAACCTCATGCAGTAGGTCCATCAGGCCTCTATAGCTTCTTGCAATAAATAAGCACATGGTCATGAAATTGCATATATTCCTTCCCAGTAAAATTTTATCCTGTTATTTCAGCAGTTTTGCATCTCATATTTTCAGCTGTTCTCACTGGATCTCTCCCACATATTTGGGGAAGCCAGATCCTTAATTGCTACTAGGTCTTGAAATAATAAGGAAAGAATCATTTGGGATAGATTGAGGCTTACTGTTAATATGTCTTTAATAAGATATATTACACTGACAGAAAACATGCTTGCTAATGTTTAGTGTCAAACTATCTTAAGGGATTCCACTCCGTGTGGCAGGTCAAATGTACAAAATGTAGCAGGAAAATCTTTCAGAGAAGACACAAGGCCCATGGCATTGCAGATTACTAGAGAAATCACACATTAAATTCCAACGTGACTCGCACAGACACTAATAAACAGATATCAACATATTTTCATTATTTTTTTAGTTGCATTCTTCTGGCAGGTATCCTAGATCAATTGCCACATACAGTCTCATGGGATAGGCCCAAAATAAGATCTGAGGAACAACATATTTACATGATGTAATATACATTGAGATAAAATTTTCAGATAATGCACTTTTCAGACAATGACAATGCATTGTATCAATCTAGTTTTCCTACATAAAGACATATTTTCTTAAGAGAATCCACATATCCACGTTGTTCAATTAAAAGATCAAAGCTACATCTTTCAGAATTGTGAAAACAGTCATAATATTATAAATTAAGTCACAAAATGAAAAAGTTAAATGTAAAATGGCTCTGCTTATACTGAATCTTAGTTCCTTCAAAATGATCAAATTTAGTAGAAATAGATTATCATTCAATATTATAGGACAACATAATACTACCCATAAAGTGTGCTGATTTGTTTGGCTTTGGGGTATGTAACAGAATAGTGAGTACAAGTAGGTAGCTTTCATTATACCTGTAAATGGCCTTACACATTCTAGTTATAACTAATAGACACCTGAATATGCCAGACAGACCAAACAGACCAATTTCAAGTGAAAAACTGTTCTTTATAGAAAGAAGTCCAATAACAGCAGTAGGCGTCTTTACCAGCTATCACACACATCCACATCCATTCAAAAAGAACAAGAATTGCATTGGGCTGAATGGAGACAAAGAAACTAACCCTGCAAAACAGTTTTCTATTCTGAAGCAATTTAGCAAGATAAAATTTCAACACAGTGGCCCTGTTTACATGACACACTTAACTGTGTCAAGGGGAAGGGCGTAGAGTATCATGTGAATGAGAAAACTGGATCAACTGACCCGGTCAATTGATTTTAGCCCCCCCCCCAAAAAAAATTGCTGGTCAGTTGAAATTAAACATATTCCCCACCATCAGCCATGACTTGTAAGGGATTGGCTAGGTTAGCTTACCGTCTTCCCATTTAAAAATGGGGCCTGTCTAAGCATTGCATCTCATTATTCAGTTCTGATACACAAAACCCACAACGAAAGAGAGGGGTGGTTAAAGGAATGAAAACAGGTGGGGGTACATATACCCATTTTTCCCAGTCTTTCCACAGAGGCACTGACCTAACAGAACCACCACAGATATTTTTCTTCAACAAGGGAGAGGGAGGGGGGGAATATATGATGGGTTAGCAAGTAGGTAAAAGGTCATCTCAACACCTGTACTGTCTTTGCACAGGAATGACTGAACTGGCTGAACCCTAGAGTTCTGAAGGCCCTGGTCCTTAGAAAGAAAGAAAGAAAGGACATCAGGCATTTAAAAAGAAAAACCCTATAATTCCAGACATGAAACTGCAATGACAGCGTGGATAAATGCATCATAAAATATTGATTTTGGAAGCTGGGACTGAAAATAGTAGTTTTATATTAACGACATTGTATCATTTGAATACAAGCCATGGACAGAAATAAATATGCTAATGCATCCACACATGAAACTCTTAAACAGATGCTAAGAAAACATTTTTATAAACAATATTATAGAATATCATGGTAGACCATATGGTGAATTAGTGACAGCCAGTTCATTAATAAATACTGATTAATCATATAAGTCAGTGGGGATGCCTTCTAAATCTCACATAGCATTCTTAAAGTAGCACATCATTAGGTAATGTTGTAATTTGTTTTTACCCAAGAGGAACAGTTTGCATGTTCGCTGGCTACTGAGGCTATTTTGTATACCAGGGGCACAAAACATACATACATAGTTAATTCTAGAGTTTTGTCCATTTATGTCATTGTCATGGATACCACAGTAAACCAATCATGAAAATAATACATCATTACATAAGTTGTATGGCATCTATGGTTAAAAACTACTGGGATTTGGGATACAACTGTGATTCTCAGTGACATATAATCTTTTAGGATTTGACTTGCTTTAAGAGGTTATACAGTATATGGTTTGTCTATCAGAATGTAATACAATCAAAGCTTACCCTAAGTGGCAAATTTGCAGGATTTTCAGCATTTGCACTGAAGCATTTTTAGCATTTGCACTAACTAGCATTAGCAGTTAGCAATGCTAGAGACACAGGAAAAAGTAACTATCATCAAAATGAATGAAGAAATCTCTTATTACCATCCTGTCTCAAGATCATGATATTGCAGTTTTGATATTTCAAAATAAAAAGTAATTCACAACACTCATCTGTGTCTACAAATATAGGCTTCAGTGCCCCTTTCTACCAGAATAGCAGAAGACTAATAGCAAAGGTCAAAAAATGGGAAAATATATATTTCTGTGGCCTTATAATCAAGCCCTTGGTTGAATCAAGACACTCGATAAAGGATATCACATGGGGATCTAAGAACACAAGAACATTTCTGCTTGATCAGGCCTAAGCTTATTTAGTCCTGCATCCTGTTTTACACAGTGACCCATCAGATGCCTCTCTGGGAAGCCCAGATGAAGGTGCATCCTCTTTTTGCTGTTGCTTCCCTGTTTTTTAAAGTAATCATCCCTCTGACACTGAAGATAACCTGTACTCATCCAGAAGAGTAGCAACTCTTCTCCCATTGGGGGGAGATGGGCGGGGGACAAATTTAATAAATAAATAAATAAATAAATAAACTGATTGACCTATCCTCCATGAAATTAAGCCACTGAAACTGGTGGCTGACGCCCTGAACTGTACAAAATAAACATAGGATATAAATCAAATCAAACAATCATGGGATGGTGGAATAGAAAGGCCTTAAGATGATCCAGCAGGACCATTATCACATTATACTCAAGAACATTTGGAATTAATCTAATCTGTCCCGCTAACACCAGAAGAATTTATTTTCTGTCTGAATTCCGATCTATTACTTTTTTGCCTGTCAAGACAACTTCATCAAGACTGAAGAAACAGGCTATTTGCTCTACAATGGTCAATTAGATTTTATTCATTGTATTTTTTAACAAACATGTCTTCAATGAATCTTCACAGCTACTTAGATACACGTATATATTCATAGCTGCATGCACATGTAATGACTGCACCAAATCTTTTCGATACATTTTTTAAAAACTAAACTTATTAATTTTACTTAAAATGAAATTTGGCCTCACGATAGAATGATGAACTATAAGTAACTTCATTCTACATCATACTTGCACATTGGTTTCAATTTTTTTATCATTAAGGAATTGATCTTATTGTATGATAGTTATGATATATTTTTAATGTATTTATTAACTGTTTTTGGCTTTGTTATACACTGCTCAGAGTCGCCTGTGGTGACTATATAAACTGGATGGATGGATGGATGGATGGATGGATGGATGGATGGATGGATGGATGGATGGATAAATACATAAATAACACTTAATCTTAGGACACTCTTAAAATGCTTTTACAGGCACCTATTAGAGCATAAGCTAGAAAAAAAAATCCATGCATTCTATGGAGAAGGATCCTGAATAATGTAGCATTTTCTTTGAACTAATTAAAAAGCTAACGTGTACATAATTTTGAATTTTCATTAAAATTATAATCTATAACTCTTCTGGCAAATGACTTGCTCTGTTCTGCTGTTCCACAGAATGTGTATATTTTTTTGTGGGGGGGGGGAAGGGGGTTTGACAAGCATAACTCTATGACTAGTACTGGTATTTAACCCTCAAAAGGAGTTTTATGGTATGGAGTGGTGGTATGGAGGAAGCATTCACTCCCTTGCAATTTGTCCTTCCTTCTCAGAATAATAGAAAATGCAGTAATTAATTGACCAACTACAAAGAATAATCAATAATCTCAGTTCACACATGGCAGTACATTTCAGAATTCAGTGAGTGTTTAAGTCTTTAGCTTTTAGAGGAATTTAACAAGCCTACAGGTTAAATGCAATTTAACTGATGAAGTCTTAATGCCAAGCAGCTACCCCAATAATTATATGAACAGAAAAAATATAGATAGCCTACAATTTAACTGCTACTAACTTTCCCTAATGACATTAAAGGACAATTATGGCCAGAACAACAAAGAGCTTGATCTTTTCATTCATTATCTTGAATAATGTTCTGAACTACCATCTAGCTTTAACCAAGTTAAACCGAGGGTACAGTATATTTCACCAATCTGTCTCTCAGACAATTACAACCTTTCTTAGAAAACTAAGAATAATTGTCATATTTGTAAGCATGTCAAGAGCCAGGTGCATACCGTTTTATCAGCCATGGCAATAATGCATTCCACAGAATAAGTTTAATATTCTGACATTAACAACTTCTACACATTAGGATAGAAACTATATTTTAGTATTAACAGGACTGACTCAGATTTTGTTTAGGTTTTGCATTATTTTGTTTTTACCCTTACAAACGCTATTACCAAACTACAATACACTTAATGGTTTTATTAAATATCTTAAACAACTCATATGTTCTTTATTGCTACCTGGCTGGATATCTAATATAACCAAGAAGACACAGAAACTGGCATTCAATTTTGTAAAACCAAAAGGAGCGTATGAGTTTATTATTAACTCCTGAATAATAACAGGTGCAACCCATCTGAAACAAAAGAAACTTCTCAAATGCGCTACTCGAACGTGGACAGATTGTGTTGAAGGGCAAATGATTTGCAGGGCAAGTATCCCTCTTTTCTTTTCTGTGTATTTCCCTATAAAGGCTTCAGATGGCTTTTCTGGCCTCAGCTCTGCTGTCCTCCCTCACAGTTTGCCTTCTACACAATCCTCTCCAAATCATCTTTCTGAAGCCACTGAATAGTTCTGTTTGTTGACAACTATGAAACTAATGGATATATAAAATGAGAACTGCAGATCTTCCATCTATGTCACAAACAGCTTAGTTTGGATTTTTTAGATACTGTAGTATCAAATTACTATCATGTAAGAAAATTCCTATCAATGCAAACACTTTACTGAAGGGCAGTTCACCCTCACCCAAGGGATCCATTCACTTTCCATACAAAAAGGGGTTGATGAAATGCTGTCAAAGTAAACTTCTGCTCACTTTTTGGATGATTTAACGTCAATGGAGCATACAAACACCCCAGAATGGCTTATAAGCTCAGCCAAGCATGCTCTTCTCCCCAATATATTTTAATTATGCATCTGCTCTAATTGCAATCAGATTATATCACTGCAAAAAGGAACAAATTGGAATTTTCTCTAATTACTAAAAGAGCTTTTCATCAATTTCCTAAAATAGGGTCTATTTAAGGAAAGGTAGAAACACCAGCACAACTGTGACATTTCTTGACATCAGTGTCATTTTGTTCAGCAATTCTGTACAGCTCTCATTAGCAGCCCAAACTCAAAAGAGACAAATTTAAGTCCTAGATCCTTTATTTTACCCCATTAGCAATGTTTTATACACAGACCAAGGCTCAACATAAATGCTTAAAAAAAACAACTGCCAGGCAGATCTTTAAAGATAATGCATGTACAGGCGCCCGCGCACAGACACTTAAAAACAGCTACTCTGTGATTTTTCGAGCAAGTACTGCCCCTATGAGTAAAGTTAAAGCAAAAGTTCCTATTTCAGAACTTAATTTCACTCAGAGCTCAGTGTACTTGGAAAAATAAGTTTTTCAATATCAGAGCTCCTTCTAGGGAACTTCTAAACAAGAGCATGTGGCTTTCTCTTGATACACCCATGGCATTTAAAAGGTAAGAACTTTCAAGTTAGAAAACCCAGATTCAGATCACTACTTTTCGAATATTAAAGATATTTCCATTCTTTTTTATTCGCCATGCATATGAGAATCTAAGAGGCCATCAGAAGTATGTTATGCTCCGGAAACAAGAGTGTCAAGAGAAACAAATGGAATCAATCCAAAACGTGATGCGATTTTTTTCCCCTTTCTTGTCCAGATGTAACATCGTTTAAATGGCCTGCTATTAAGGTGTTGCTTTGAAGAGGAAAAACATAACACTTCTCCCCCACAAAATACCACAGAACGCACACATGTTCATGTAATTAAGCCTCAAGCAAAGCAGAGTGTTCCTTCCATGACATGCAGATATATTTGCAAGGAGTAGAAAAGGCGATCTAGGAAGAAAAAGGATTAGAGATTTATTACAATTAGACTGTTGGCGCTCCCAGCCTCTCGGCTGTTTTGTTTATTCCCGGCAGGGCTAGTTCGACCAAAGTAACTTGACAGTAGAGGAAATCTGCGAATTGCGAGTGTTTGTCTACAGTACTTGCAACAGCAACTCCATTTACCAGGTGGCGGGGAAAATCAACCCAATGGAAGAAAAAGAAAATGATCAGACGAACCCCGCTTCAACAGGTGAAAGAGAACATCAAAGACTACAAGGTTAAGAAATCCAGGCACCGGACGAGTTAAGGGGAGTCACCGCGTCCAGCGGAGGACCTCGCCCCGCGAGCACTCTCGCGCCCTGCAACTTACATTCCTCCCTTCCCGAGGAACGCACCGCCGTAAGCTCAATCATTAACACGCATTAACCGGGTATCCCCTGGGGGAAGGGCACGGCCTCTCGTAGCAGTTGCTCGGCTGGAGTGCCCGCCGACTCTCCAGCCCCAACTCCTCCATTTACCTGTCATCGTAGCAGAAATCCGCGCCCAGGGTATTGAGGTACAGGACGAGCCCCAGGGCGCTGCTCACCAACTCCGCGATCATTTCTCCGCTCCTGCCGACCTCCGCCTCTCCCTTTGCTGCCGCCGTCGCCGCTCCAAACCCCGAAACGCATCCACCGCGCGCTTTCTCAACCGCCTTGCTTCACTTTGGCTTCCTCCTCCTGCTAGCGGGTCGGTCGGTCAACGCCTGCCAGCCCCCGGCATCTCCGCTCCCTTCTCCCCACTCGGCCAGTTGCTCTGTCAGCGGCGGGAGGAGCCCGGTAGCACCAGCCGCTTTTATTGTTTCGGTGTCCGCTCGCTCCCTTTTACCCCATGGCTGGCCGGGCGGGCAGGGCGAGAGCGGCTGTCGCTCTGCCTTTCAAACCAACCCCGGTCTGGAACCAGCCCGGCTGCTCCGCTCTCCCAACAGCGGGCGGCTCACTCCGTCGCCGTCTCCCTACTGCCCCGAGGCCCCTTCGCAGCTGAACTGAAAGAGCCACCGCCGAGGCTCCGAGAGCGCCCGCGTGGGGCTCTCCGAGCTTCCATCGCGCTTGCGTGCCATCCCCTCCGGTCCGCCCCTTTCTCTCGCTACAGTCCGCCTTCCGCCCCTCGGTTTCGGCGGCGCTTGCTTGCCACCTCCTCCTGCTGCCGCTTTATTTTTTTTCTCTTCACCAAGGCGCAAATAGCTTACTACTTCTAGAAGCGACCCCAGTTCTAGAGGAGGGGGGAGAGGGAGGCAAGAGAGGAGGATAACGTGGAGGGAGGGAAGAGAGCGGCTGGGTCTGCGACTGGCACAGGCTTTCCATCCCCGCCCGCTCTTCAAAAGCAAGTCATCTGGAAACTCACCCTCGCCGTGGGGAACAATATTGTTGAGCCAAGTGGGGGTTGAAAGCTGGCATTGCAGGACAGTTGCGCCCTGGCGTGTGTGCGTGTGTATTTCTAGGAGAGACCAGGCCTGTTTCATAAACACGTTCCTTTGAAATACCTCCCAGGTTGCTGGAAAGGAGAGCAGAATGAAAGAAACCAAACCCTCGCCTTCTATGTGCGTTTGTGTGTGTGTGTTTAAGAGGGAACACATACCTGGGAGAATTCCATCTGGGGGAGTAGAAACAGGCACCAACAATGGCTGTAGCCCTGCGATCAAGTCAAGGTGAGCAGCATCAGTATTTTTATTCAATTACCAATGCAAGCCTCAATCGGTGAGCAGTGTTCCTCATTTTCTGCCAACCACCTGCAACAAGAGTGTTTCTTCAAGTGGCACAGGGCAAGGCATACCAGCCTGAGAGAGCACTGCATGCCCAGGCACATGTGTGAAAGACTTCCTGGTTCCCATTTTTTAAAACTATTCTCTGAAGACTTCCTAAGCCTTGACCATGTCAGTCTTTTCCTGGCAGTGCTTAACATGCTCTTTTGAAGCCCATCTTAGAATGACACCAGTTCTCCCTGCTGTGTTCAGTTAGTTCCAATGTGTCATCGCCAATCATGGTAATTTTAGAACGGTGATGCATTATGCGTGAAATATTAACATGCTGAGAGCCCTGTTCGAACCTCAACAGATAGCACTATTTTTCAGGGGACTGTTGAGTGTTGAATGTATTGGGTCTTCCACCCCAAGGATTTTAATGTTAGCTCAACATAATCTATCCCTAGGTTTTCTTCTTTGATAGTCACAGCTAAAGAGAAGAACAGATTTCTTCCTTCCTGCACTAATCAAGTGTGAATAATGTTTTTTTTTATTGAAAGATTTAAAACATGTGCTAGTCATCTTTTTTTCAGCATGCTTGAGGCAGTGCCCAACACAAATAAAAAGGCCTAGAAATAATTTGCAACAAATGATTAAATGATTCAGACGGAAGCATTTTCTATTTAATCCAAGTATGGGCATCCTGTAGCCCCAAGCTCTATTTTTTTCCTAGTCCCCAGAAAACTTTCAACTGAACTGCTGAATATTGGATGTGCTATTGCAAAATGTTGGTGGAGTTTTCCATTTTCAGACAAGAAACATAGGAAAACAAATTTTATCCCTAAACTTATTATCAATAACTGCATTATTATGCCAACTGTGGCTTTCAGCAAAAAATTAAGGGCAGCCCCTGGCCACAAAAAACTTTACCTAACCTAGTCTAAATACTCTAGATATCTACTATTTAGTACAAAACTTGCACTAAGGTAGTTTTAAAATAGTAATTTTTCCTTCATGTCTGGCTCCACTCTTCTAACTATATCCATATTGTTTTCTAGGCAGAGTTATAAAAATGGCTTGCTCTTGTCGTCTTGGATGTTTCTACAACTTTCACCCTCATCCACAATGCTGGATTCCCCAGGTAGGCCCCATCCAAATATTAACTTGGGCTGACCCTTCTTAGCATACAAAATCAACAAGGTCAGTTAGCTGCTGCCCCCTGCTGAGGTGTAAGATGCACTTTTTCTTTGTCTAATGAACATTTCTACTAATGCCATTTGGAGGTAAGCATGCTTTCTCTCTTGTGTTCTTTGACTCACTTTGTTGTGGATTTTTTCTCTCTCTCTGTGCCTCTATGTTTGATATGTATCATCTGGTAGTGTTTGCTGTGTCCCACCTATTACTCCAAAAACTCTGTTGGATTTGTTGAAACATATTAACATAGTTACCTTTATAGAATTTGAAGTTCCACTAATGAATTGTAAACTTTGTGTATTTACACTCCACTTGGAAAATATGTAATAGCTGCTCAACTCAAGCAATAGAAGAAAGCATCTTATTAACTGAAGCTATAGATTAGATTTTGGCATCAGATAGGAGAGGTTAAATCTTATTACTCCTATTCAGCCATATTAGGTAATCAACTAATAATAAGTTAGCTGGATTTATAAATGGTATTTCACAAAAGTATCAGGTACCCAGACTGATAAACAATAACATTATTATTAAAATTTCTCATACAACCAGGAAGATAGGAGCAATAAAAACGTAAATGAAAGACAAACAAGCAGTATACAAAGCTGAACATACAGTAGCACAAAAAGTATTTAATACCAGTTTAAAACAAAACAATTGAGCCAATTTCATTTTCTTCAGGATGGAATTCCACCATCAGAACACTACTTTTATAAGGACCTTAGTCAGTTTGTTTTAAGTGTTCACCTGCCTAATCTCCAGTTACGATTGTAAATTATTAGTAAGTTCCTACGGAAGGCTACAGTCTTTAGATAGCACATGTCCATATTGACATGTTTCACATGCCTGTGCCACCTACAGACCCAGCTGACATGATACACTAAAGTGCTCTGCCCAAGCAAATGTATTGCATGCCTTCAAATGGAATGACTAAGTACATGGAATGGATGGTAGACTGTTACATTTCTGGAATCCTTGAATAATTGCTATTTCCAGAAGACAGCTGGGGGAAATTACTAAAAGACTTGCATTAATTATCTTGGGAAAAGTGAACAGCCAATTGGTTGCCTCTGTGAGCAGTATCTAGTTCGTAAGCACCACATATTTTTAGCTTATCACTACATTAGAGTTTTCATCTCTTTCAAAAGAAAAGTGGGATGATTGTCCCATTTACCACTTCATTTACATGTGAGGCTGACAATGAAAATATAAAATAAGATTTTTAATAGGAGGACAAAATGCATGTTTGGGCTGGCTTAATCTAGTGGCAGCCTTTTATCTGTCCCATCTTCTTTTCTATACAAACAGAAGTGTTTGTCATTGCAGCTACAGTCCCCTATCTTCCTACATGGAATAGGACTGCAGAAGTATCCCATGTCCCATTATTTCTTAGTCAGCATAAATAGGATTCTAAGTTAGTGATTTCTGACAATGGCAAGTTATAAAAGCATAAAGCAATATTCCACACATAGTTCCTGTTTAAGTCTTTGACTGTAGGTGAAACAGACCTCTTTAATTTGCTTTCCTTGATCTTTTTCTGACTAGCAAAGGAGACAGTTCCATGTGAAAGAAAGAGCAACATGTATGAAAGAGTAAAGTCTTGGCAAATGTTAATGTTTTATTGCTTAACTGTTTAAAATATATTATTGTCATACTCTGAAATAACATGGGATATGCTTTAGCACTTCATCAGAAAAATGTCAAGTTATACAGTAGACTGAGTGTTTGACATGTATGATAATTACAAGGTATAAAGACAAGTAATTTAGGAGTTCACACATATCACCAAATAGTCATTTTCAAAATAACTTTCATTCTGTGAAATGAATGTTGTCACATGCTATCAAAGAAAAGCAAGAGTAGGAGGGTTGTATTAATAACAGTAATTGTGGAGATGAGATGAGCAGCATAACCTAAAAGTGATTCAAGAGGAATTGAAAGGGTGTCTAATTTGTTGTTTTAGAGGCATATCAGCATGTGTTGTTGTAGAATTCCTTGTTCACATTGGACAAACAAATACAAGATACCCATTTTCCAAATAAAGCCATATTTGGAAGATGAAGTTGTAGAACCAAATTAGAAACAATGTGTATCTATTATACTGTCAGTTTTCTAAATTTACAAAGCACTTCTGAATCCTAAAAAATGTCCAGCATAACTTAATTGTAAATTGCTTCATATATCAGACTCTTATATCACATGCAGCTGAATTATTTTTAACTATCCTGTGGGTTAGACATTAACTCCATATGTGATCACAGTTAGTGTCTGACAGGGGAAAAATTAGAGATCATCCAAGCTTTAGCATTCATA
This sequence comes from Python bivittatus, assembly GCF_059951505.1. NCBI lineage: Eukaryota > Metazoa > Chordata > Lepidosauria > Squamata > Pythonidae > Python > Python bivittatus. The sequence continues at coordinate 25,640,958 of NW_028277058.1, read as the reverse complement.
TTGCATCCTATTGTCCACTCAATGCCAGTCTGGTGCTAGTGAATGATTCAATGATCCCAAGGTTGTCTGGTTTCATTATGTCTGACCAGTCTAGTACTGAGGGATGGCATTGGATTCTTCCTCTATGCCACTAATCTATTGGCCTTTCTATCTACAGTATTTCCAGAGACTTTACAGAGAGCTTCAGACCATTATTAGGCTATGCCAGGGGTTGGCAACTTTTTCAGCTGGGGGTGTCACTGTGCAATACCAACTGAGCATACATGTTCTCACAATTATCCTATTTTGAAAACCCTTTATATGCTGTAATGGGCATTCACACCCTTACAGGTGGGGTGGTTTGAGTCCCACTGATTCCTATGGTGTATCTCCAAACCTCCTGACTGAAAGGGTGTCCAAACCTTTGCACCTGACACAGTCACTATTTCTTATTTTGAATCTGTAAGCAACTGCACATAAAAAGAAAGTATGCATTCACATTTACTGAAAGAGGTTCTGTTTAACTTTGTCCTATGTACAGATTGCATCAATTTCTGTTCAGTTAGGATTCACTAAACAATCTGACCAGTAGTGCCTAAAATTTTGCATGCTGCTGTATTTATAATTTAAATATTGACATGAAGGTGAAGAACTTGCTGTTGTTGTTGTTATATGTATGTTACAGATAACTGCAATGAACTGTAATGTCACCATGGGTTAATTTTGTTGCTTCAATATTGCCACTGTGTAAAGGCGGGCATATTGTGAATACAGCAACAAAGATGTTTAGGGACTAGAAAGTAAGTCATATAAAGACATATTGAAGAATCAAGAAAAGATGTTTAAGATGGGATATAATAGCAACCTTCAGATGTATCTGAAAGGGTATCACACAGGTCAAAATTCGTTTTCTTTTGTTCCAACACAGAGAATATGGTATAATAGATTTGTCTGAGATACATTAATTTGGATTCCTGCATTGGGCAGGAATAGCTCCTTTCAATTCTATGATTCTATCTTGTAAAATGTAATATATTTTCTAACGTGAAGTACAAGTAAAAGAAAAGAAAAAAGAAAAAATAGTTTGGCAAATAAATATTTTTATTTTATTATTTGTAATCAAAATAGCTTCCAAGCTAAAAGCTTAGATAACTGAGATGGCCAAGATCCAGCTGAATTTCAATAAGTTAGGAGCATCAGTGTTGAATCCAAACCCCATCAACCCAGAATGACAGCATCTAAACTGTAGATTGATGCCTTTGTTATTCTCAGTGTGTTGAAAATTATTTGTATCTGCCCTCAGCCTGGCATACTTTGCACCAACATTTTTGGCTGAAGTTTAGATGCATTTTAATTTGGCTCCTCCCTTGCCCACCACTTCTCCATTACCTTTTGGGCTCTTTTTCCAGGCTTTCTCTCTATTCTGTTGTGCCTGTAGTTGTTTGAGTCATCTGACAAAATGTGTTTTGAGCCTGAGGAAAGCAAGTTTCCATTAGCAAAAATTATTTGTACCTTATCCTAATGATTACCAGCCAGTAAATTTCATTTTATTTATTTAATAAATAAAAATGAGACCCAAAACTGCAATCCTATAACCACATATAAGAGGTATTACTTATGACTAACTTCTGACTGATTGCACTGCATGTTTCATTAAAGACATGAAGGTTGCCACTGTCAGTGTTTCTCAAACTTAACTGCATTCACGGACTACATTCAGAAAATGAAGTTCCAATTAAACAAATAGTCCTTCCTATATTTTTGTCTGTAAGAACATGAAATTCACATTTTTGCAAATAACATAATGATTATGGTTGTGTTTATGTAACTTTCCCATTTAAACCTATTTAACCTATTTAAAGGCCTTTTGAAATTAAATTTTATTTCAAAAAATTAAGCCAAAACTAAGTATTTATTTATCCAATTGACTTTTATGTAACCAATGCCATAATAAGAAAACCTCTTAACACAAACAAGCTAAAACTAAAGAGATAAGGATGAATGGATTCCCAACCCAATGAAAACCCATTTTTAGATATTCATCAACTGCACTCAAGGCTTGTTCACTACTGTCAGTTTTCTTAAAGTTAGTATTCATATTGCTACTTGTATTATAACTAGCATGCTTCAGTGAACCAATTCTGAGCCATGGATCTCTTCTCATAAGCAGGTATCAGGCATGCAGGGAAACATGGACCAAGCCAGCAAACAGTCCTTGTGTCACTAGCTGACAATGCATGCTGAAAAATGGGGCTGAGGTAGGCGATGGATTCTTACTAACTGACTGTTGGTACACATAGGGAAGTGGAGCTGAGCCAGCAAGCAATTTCTGGCCTGTATACATGGGAAGGCTATGGCAAACCTTCTCATGAACCTCCACAGACTACTGGAGCCCCACAAACCACATTTTGAGAATCACTGTGATAAGTTCTAATGAAAAATATTTATTGCTAGGTTCATTATCCCCAGATAAAGTAACTTGTTTTTGAAAATGTGTTTCTCTTGTGGACCATCCATTTATATGGTTCAAATTAAATCAAATATTTATGGGCTCTATTTGAATTTTAAAACAATAATTTACACTTTCCCTGTTTGGAAATTTCATCAAACAATTTAAGAGATGCCAGTGATTTGCTTCAGGGACTTTATGCATGCAAAATGTGTGCTCCAATTTGCTCTAGTAACTGTTCCAATGATGAGTTATAGATCTACAAGCGGTTCATTTGTCTAGAGAAAAATATCAGGTGAAGGGCAAAAATCCATGTTTCATATAGACTCATCTTTAAATCTCAAAGGGACCCATAGAAACAAAGATTGCTCAAAAACAGTAATTTGTTGACCTCTTCAGAGGACTAGAAACTGGCTTCCAGCCACCATGTCATATATGTAAAATCTCATTTTATTCTTAGGGGAGATCACCCTCATAGCATTTACTCATGCTTGTATGATATGATTTACTCTGAAACAGGAAACCATTGTATCCAAGGCAAATCCATTTCAAAATAATAAAATCTGTGCTGCGTTATTTGACTTCTTTGTTTCCAGGGGTCCAAATTTTTTTTATAAATGGATTGCGCAAGCTACTGTTTCCACAAAGAAAATGCTTACACTGAAAGGCACTCAGGAAAAAAAAAATGTGTAAGGCAAGACATGTAAAGGCTTTAGGAAGTATCAGTTCCTTATTTTGATCAGGTAGTGGAGCTAGAGTACAGCAGCAACCCTGAGAGCGTAAAAGAGAGGGAGGAAAGCCTTGCTAGTCAGGATCTGTTACTTCAGTGTGATGCTGTAGGCCAAATTTTCTAACTCCTGTCTAACATACAGACACTATCATTTAGTGACATGGCCCATGCTTTGCACTCAAAAAATCTCAGTGATAAGGGATCACATGTCACCCCAAACAATGTTTTTTGTTTGTTTGTTTGTTTGTTTTTACTAAGGATTTTAAATAAGTCAATAGCTTGGTTCACATATTATACTCAACCATAAACTATAATTTATGAATGACACTGGTTGAGTTCCCACATTATATAGTTACAATCAAATGAGGCACATAGTGACTTTGTATAATAAATGAGTTCAGATAGAACAAATTTATTTGATTGTACTAATTACTGAGAATCAGACCAAGAAATAGCAGCATAAATTTAGATTACAGGTGAAATTGCAGCTATTTTACAAACACCCCATGTAACTGATGTGTGTTGCATGTAGTTAATTTTCCTGATCTTCCTCCTTTTTCTCCTCCTCCAATCCTAAAAGAAGCACAAGGGAATATTCTGTCTGGAAAACCTGTTTTACTCTTTTGTAGAATCTCATCACTAACAATTATGTACAAAGCAGAGGCAATTCTAACTACATACTGAACTTTGCATTTATATCATCTATATGTGCTAGTATAAATAGCACAATAGCTCACCGCAATAAGGAAAGTTAAAACATATGCAAATGTTTCTGGATGCCAGAAGGTAAACATGTACAAGTCAAAAGGCTAAACACTTACAATTCCACACTAGAAAATGGTTTTAGGAGCTAGCAATCCTATGTTAAGTACTTGTTTGCTAAAGCAAAGCTAAAATCTTACTAAAAACATACTTGTTTCCTTTTCATTTGGTATTTTAATTGAGATTGTTCAAGTCTAGTGCTACATCACCTTTATTATATTTAATCTACAAAGCCAAAACTCACTGTTGATAATTCAGAAGAAAAATTAATTAGAAGTCTAAATACAATGAACTGATAAAGGGAAGATTGAAATTTAGATCCTGTTTCAATACTCAGTTTCAATTTCTGTTTTCACTGGATAAACTCATTATTCTAAAGTACTCTCCAGGAATTAAGGAAAAACTCTAAATGAAATAGCTGTTCCTGGTTGGTTTTAAATTTCTAAAGTTTAGGGCATGGCCACTTTGAACACAACTTGAGATGGGAGATGAACAGTTAGTGTATCTGATATTTTTCTGTGTTCCTATCTCCCAGCTTTTTCCCATCTGATGTCTTGGACTACATCTCCAAAACTCCCACAACAGCATATCCAATAGCTGAGAATTCTGGGAGTAATAATGCAACACATTTGGAGGATATCCAGAAAGTAAGTAGGTAGACAGACAGACAGACAGACACACATACACACACAGAAAGGCTGCCCTATAGGGTATAGCAAATCAAATATTAAAATGGTATGATATTTATATCTATACACTCTCTGCCTAACCCTCTCATATTTTGAATTATATGTAATGCTTGTGCAGATGCCAAAGTTCACAGTTGTGCTTCTGGCAGAGGTACCTCTGGCATATACCTTTTCACTATCTGTATCTACTATGTTTACCTGTCTAAAGTCAGGCTGCTTACTTCAGAATAATCAAGTTCTGAAGTATAAAGTTCCCTCATATACCAAAAAAAAAAAAAAATGCAAATATTTCACTGTTCATAAATGAAATAAGATAAATTCCTTGTTATCAATTTCATTTCAGAGAGAATTTTCCCAGACAGAAATAAACTAATATATAAATTCTTCCAAATGATCTAACTTGGAAAGATAAAATTATAAATGGTATGAGGTATTAGCCAACCACAAGGCAAATATACACATCTACATTTGTTTACTCTAATGGAATATATTTTGGTATGCACAAGGCTCAAAGTTCAGTACTCAACTTCTACAAGACCTGGAAAGAACTATTGCCGCAGAATATACATCACTAAGCCAGGTGGACCAAACATTTGTCTCACTACATGACAGGTGCCTATATTCTGGTATCCCTAAAATATGTAGAAATAAATCTACATTTATTGTGCTTCACTATAGGCAGAGTGCTAGTACAACTCATTTCCATGGCACTGATTTGCTGCCCTATCATGTGCATGGATTTTCAGTCATTGGAATATTGGCATTCTATTATACATGCTTATCATACAATACATACTTATAATAGTTCAGTAATTTACATTTAAATATGTTTGTCTTGCCACGCACCTAAAATGCCAAATTCAGTATTATATGCTTTAATGTAAGGTACCCTTGGGAGGCTATGATCTCAAGTTCATTACTTTTTTCTGCAGTGGTAAATTCCATTCCCTGGCTACTTTTTCCTCTTCAGGAGAAAAAATAAATTGGCAAAGAAAGAGCTAGACATTTTGTAAAGCTCCATCTTCTAAATGTTGGTTGGTTGGTTTGTTCCAGGTTGGCAAAGGAGTATGACAAGGCTGCATACTCTCCCCTTATTTATTCAACCTATATGTAGAATATATATTAAGGGAAGCTGGATTGGAAGAAGATGAGCATGGTTTTAAAACTGGAAGAAGAAACATCAATAGTGTATGCTATGTTGATGACACTGCCCTGAAAAATGCAAATGATCTGCAAGCCCTAGTACTAAAATCAAAGGGCACAGTGAAAAAAAATGGGACAAAAATATAAAGAAGACGAAATTAACGACGACAGATAGAACAACCAGCCTTAGAATTGACAATGAAGATATTGAAGTGGTGGATAGCTTCTGCCTTTTAGATCAACCATCAACAGTAAAGAAACAAGCTGTCAAGAAATATGCCGCAGACTACCACTCGGTAGAGCAGCCATGAAGGCCTTGGAAAAGATGTTCAAATGCCATGTTAGGTCTATATCTACAAATATCAGAATCATGCAAGCTATGGTATTCCCTGTGACACTCTATGGGTGCAAATGTTGGACTTTAAATAAGCAGGATAGGAAGAGTATTGACTTTTTTGAGCTTTGGTGTTGGAGAAGATTCCTGAGAATATGGTGGGCAGCCAAGAAAACAAACCAATGGATCATTAAACAAATCAACTCAGAGTTCTCACTCAAGGCACAAGTGACCAAGCTAAAATTATCCTACTTTGGACACATTATGCGAAAACCCAGCTCTCTGGAGAAGGCGCTTCTGTTGGGAAAGGTAGAAGGAAAGAGAAGAAGAGGACATCCAGCAGTAAGGTGGATGGACTTAGTTTACAGTGGCGATGAGTGCACCTTTGGGAGACTTGAAAGAACAGGTTAGGGATAGATTGTCTTGGAGAAAATCTATGTGGTCACTAGGAGTTGAAAACAACTTGATGGAACATAATCAATCATTGTTTCTTTAAAAAAGAAACATTTGTGTGAAGAAAGTTATGCATATAGCGTTAACATCTGATTTAGTTATTGTGCAAAACTTGATCAAAGATTTTTGGGCTGGAGTCTTGAAGTTACATCAGAGATTGCAGGACTTTAGCCTTCTCTGGGATATTTTGCTTTCTCTCTTTGATTATCATACAATATATCTCTGGAATAAGGAACTTGTATCCTTCCTTTTAGTAGTAGCCAGGTTGGAAATTTTGAAAAATTGGAAGTGGAACATTGAGCCTTCACATCAGGATTGAATACCTAGAGTACAGGCAACTGTTAGCAACTGAGAAATTTACTCTTAAGCTGAAGTTGATTGAAGGGATTGGAAAACAGCACAATATCGTCAATTAAAACTATGGAAGTGTACTTTCTGAATTATTAATAAACATAATTTTTTAAAAAATCTTTTTTAAAAGGTTTTTTTTAAAGTTCCATGTGTCAAATTTCTACTGAGATACAAAGAAAATTGCAGCCAACTGTCTGGATTTTGTACAGGTGCAGAAAGAAGGAGGCTATGTCAGTGGTTTCTGTAGCATATCCTGTGTTCCATCATTTTTGGCAGAGGTATTGTCCAGTAAATGAAAAGGATTTAGCAAAACTGAAATCTGTTTCTTGTCATCACAATTCCCACTGAAAGCAGTGCAATATCATATTGTCCATCAATCATATATTTTCATTGGGCTTCGACTGGTAACATTTCCCCAGTGTTAAAAGATGGCTTCATTCCATTTTGCAGTTATATCCGGATCTATACATTTTACTCCTTCTGTCTCCTGAATGTTAGCCCAAAGGAGAGGATATTGTGGGGGTGGGATAAGGTATAGGACTATGATAAAATAATTAGGTTTAATAGACACATTTATCTCTTTCCATATAGTGATCTATATTTCAACTGCAAATCATTTAGTTTCCTCTCCCACTCTTCATGATTTAAAAAGTTTTTACAGAACTAAAATTTACATTTTTTTATTCTATATGGAAATGTGACATTTCCTTACTAAACACAACAGTAGTATTTCATGTTCTTGTGTTGACTTGATTATCAACATTCAATGTTTAAATTAAAGTTTAAAATAATCATTAGTATGAAATAAACTTTAACATGAATAAACTCATATTCACAAAAATAATCTTTTTTGTTGTTGTTGTTATCATGCAACAGACCTGTATGAGAAACAGCTATCAGTTCTGTTCTTTCAGTGATTCAGACTAAACTTTCCACATAGTTTATCTTATAATAAGAAAAGCTGCATCTGGTATTTCCCCTGCCATGGAAATGAATGCTTTCCCTGTCCTCAAAAGACCAGATGCACAATTTGAAGGCACTGTTAGATAATATTTATCATCAAAAGTAACCTTCATAAGATAGAGCTCCAAATACTACTCCAACTGTGACCACTTCTAGCAAGGATATTTTCGCCATGGTGATCCATGTTTACATTCATTTTTTTCCCCATCGAATGGAATGTTGGAAAGAAAGTATGTAAAAAGGATCAGTTCTCAGTATGACTGTCTATCCATTGGTCATTCTATATATTTATCAGCAGGATAAGTCTCCAAAACCTGAACAGAAGAAGACCAAACTTGGTGGAAGAACCCAGCAGAAGAAAGATTGAGTAACTAATGAGACAGATCTGGCTTGGGGCTGTAAAGAAAAACATTTGGGGGGGAAGGGTACCCATCCACCCCTATGGGAAAGGCATTTGGGCAGCAGTTTGGAATGTTGGCAGCTGTTCCAATCTAAGCTCCATTTTCTCCTTCCTCCTAGTCATGTAACCCAAACCTGAGGGTATGCAGTCTGCCCTCTCAGTGCACACACCCACACGAACATACACACAAAACTAAACCAAAGCAAAAGGGGAAAGCAAAACATATACACCACACATTACTTTGCTGTCCAGATAAAAATACAGGCACCTTCAATGGCCACTACTGATAAAGTGGATGAAAAGTATTTTGGAAGTTATGCTCTGCATACTTTAGGGAGGGAGGGCAGTTGGTTCTCTCTTTACAGTCAGGCCCAGTTGAATGTGCTGATATTTAGCTTTAACCTCTTAAATAACTAAAGATCCAAAGTAGTGTCTCTACCTAACTTTGCCTGCTTTGATTTGGATGTTGGTTTAAAAGCTTGGCTTGTTCTGAAGCTGGTAAGCATATGATCAATTATAGGAACACTGGTTTACAGGTGGTCCTCGTACAACCACTCATTCAGCGACCGTTCGAAGTTATGATGGTGCTGAACAACTGGTACTTATGACTGGTCATTGAAGTTGTGACCATCACAAAGCCCCCATGGTCACATGATCACATTTCAGGCACTCAGCAACCGGCCTGCACTTCTGACCATCGCAGCATCCTGTGGTCACATGATCACGATTTGTGATCTTCCCTGTCAGCTTCCAACAAGCAAAGTCAATAGGGAAGCTGGCAGGAAGTTGCAAGTTGCGGTCACGTGATATCCTCACTTAACGATCCATCAGGTCCTCGCTTAATGATGGCAACTAGGACTGCTGGAACTGTCATTGCTAAGTGGTGCAGTCACTTGGTTTTTCAACTTATGACTATGTTGCTTAACAACAGAGTTTCTGGTCCCAATTAGCGTCATTAAGGAAGGACTACCTGTACTATCCTTTTATTGCTAAGAAGAGCAAAGTAGCTCTAAAGTAACTCATTATGAGTATATAGCCTTGGTTTGAAAAATGAATCAGGCTATAGTATTCAGAAAGCCTGGTAGATTGGATGGGATTTGTTGTTGTTGTTGTTCAGTCATTAAGTCATGTCGACTCTTCGTGACCCCATGAACCATATTGCACCAGGCCTTCCTGTCCTTCACTGCCTCCCTGAGTTTCCTCAGTTTCATGCTCATTGCTTCAGTGAAGCTATCTAACCATCTCATCCTCTGCCGTCCTCTTCTCCTTTTGCCTTCAATCTTTCCCAGCATCAGGGTCTTTTCCAAAGACTCCTCTCTTTGCATTAGGTGACCAAAGTATCTGAGCTTGAGCTTCATTATCAATCCTTCCAATGAGCAATCAGGGTTGATTTCCTTTAAGATTGACTGGTTTGACCTCCTAGCAGTCCAGGGGACTCTTAAGAGTCTTCTCCAGCATCACAGTTCAAAGGCATCAATTCTTCGGCGCTCAGCCTTCTTTATGGTCCAGCTCTCACAGCCATACATTACTACTGGAAAAACCATAGCTTTGACTATGCAGATCTTTGTTGGCAAGGTGACGTCTCTGCTTTTTAATATGCTATCTAGGTTTGCCATAGCTTTCCTCCCAAGGAGCAAGCGTCTTTTAATTTCATGGCTGCAGTCTCCGTCTGCGGTGATCTTGGAGCCCAAATAAATGAAGTCTGTTACTGCTTCCATTTCTACCCCTTCTATTTGCCAGGAATTGATGGGTCCAGATGCCATGATCTTAGTTTTTTTAATGTTGCCATTAAAGCCAGCTTTCACACTCTCCTCTTTCACCCTCACTTGGTTCTTCCAAGAGTCAGTATTTGTTCCAGGTATAATTTATGTGATGGTCACAGCTATATTTCTATGATGGCCATAAAATGTTGTTGTTCAGTCATTAAGTCGTGTCCGACTCTTCATGACCCCATGAACCATATCGCACCACCTGTAAAATATAGTTGTAACCAAATATAGTTGTGACCATCACATAAACTTTTCTGTGGTATGCCTCATCCAGTAGAGTTTCTGTTCCAATTATGCTATTGACTATTTGTGAATCATATCCTAGAATAGGAATGTGGGAATTAGGACCCTCCCTAAGTTCTTGAATTTAATATCCCAGTATCATGACCGTGACCATTAGGAGTTTGGCCTCATTGCTTCTTCACCTGTAAGAGATCTAAGTTCTTCCCTGTATCTGATTATTGTTGTTGTTTAGTCGTTAAGTCGTGTCCGACTCTTCGTGACCCCTTGAACCATATTGCGCCAGGCCTTCCTGTCCTTCACTGCCTCCCTGAGTTTGCTCAGTTTCATGCTCATTGCTTCAGTGATGCTATCTAACCAGCTCATCCTCTGCCGTCCTCTTCTCCTTTTGCCTTCAATCTTTCCCAGCATCAGGGTCTTCTTCAAAGAGATCTCTCTTCGCATTAGGTGACCAAAGTATCTGAACTTGATCTTCATTATCGATCCTTCCAATGAGCAATCAGGGTTGATTTCCTTTAAGATTGACTGGTTTGACCTCCTAGCAGTCCAGGGGACTCTCAAGAGTCTTCTCCAGCACCACAGTTCAAAGGCATCAATTCTTCGGCGCTCAGCTTTCTTTATGGTCCAGCTCTCACAGCCATACATTACTACCGGAAAAACCATAGCTTTGACTATGCGGATCTTTGTCGGCAAGGTGACATCTCTGCTTTTTAATATGCTATCTAGGCTTGCCATAGCTTTCCTCCCAAGGAGCAAGCGTCTTTTGATTTCATGGCCGCAGTCTCCGTCTGCAGTGATCTTGGAGCCCAAATAAATGAAGTCTGTTACTGCTTCCATTTCTACCCCTTCTATTTGCCAGGAATTGATGGGTCCAGATGCCATGATCTTAGTTTTTTTAATGTTGAGTTTCAAGCCAGCTTTCGCACTCTCCTCTTTCACCCTCATCAAGAGGCTCTTTAGTTCTTCTTCACTTTCTGCCATTAGGGTGGTATCGTCTGCATATCTGAGGTTGTTGATGATTCTCCCTGCAATCTTAATTCCGGCTTGTGATTCTTCCAGCCTGGCATTTCTCATGATGTACTCTGCATATAGGTTAAATAAGCAGGGTGACAGTATACAGCCTTGTCGTACACCTTTCCCTATTTTGAACCAATCGGTTGTTCCATGACCGGTTCTAACTGTTGTTTCTTGGCCCGCATACATATTTCTCAGGAGACAGGTAAGGTGGTCTGGTACTCCCATCTCTTTAAGAATTTGCTACAGTTTGTTGTGATCCACACAATCAAAGGCTTTTGCATAGTCAATGAAGCAGAAGTAGATATTTTTCTGGAACTCTCGTGCTTTCCCATGATCCAGCGAATGTTGGCGATTTGATCTCTAGTTCCTCTGCCTCTTCGAAACCCAGCTTGTACATCCAGTAGTTCTCGGTTCATGTATTGCTGAAGCCTAGCTTGTAGGATTTTGAGCATAACCTTGCTAGCATGTGAAATGAGTGCAATTGTGCGATAGTTTGAGCATTCTTTGGCATTGCCCTTCTTTGGAATTGGAACATAAACTGACCTTTTCCAATCCCATGGCTACTGTTGCATTTTCCAAACTTGCTGGCATATTGCGTGCAGCACTTTAACACCATCATCTTTTAGTATTTTAAATAACTCAGCTGGAATACTGTCATCTCCACTAGCTTTGTTGTTAGCAATGCTTCCTAAGGCCCACTTGACTGCACTCTCTAGGATGTCTGGCTCAAGGTCAGTGATCACACCAGCGTGGACATCAGGGACATTAAGATCTTTCTTATATAGTTCTTCTGTGTATTCTTGCCACCTCTTCTTAATCTCTTCTGCTTCTGTTAGGTCCCTGCCTTTTTTGTCCTTTATCATGCCCATCTTTGCACTAAATTTTCCTTTCATATCTCCAATTTTCTTGTAGAGATCTCTAGTCTTCCCCATTCTATTGTTTTCCTCAATTTCTTTGCATTGTTCATTTAAGAAGGCCTTCTTATCTCTCCTTGCTATTCTCTGGAAATCTGCATTCAGTTGCTTATATCTTTCCCTTTCACCCTTGCTTTTCGCATTCCTTCTTTCCACAGCTATTTGTAAAGCCTCATCAGACAGCCATTTTGCTTTCTTGCATTTCTTTTTCTTTGGGATGGTTTTAGTTGCTGCCTCCTGTACAATGTTACGGACCTCCGTCCACAGTTCTTCAGGCATTCTGTCTACCAAATCTAATCCTCTAAATCTATTCATCACCTTCACTGTGTACTCACAAGGAATATGATCTAAGTCATGCCTGAGTGGTCTAGTGGTTTTCCCTACATTCTTCAATTTAAGCCTAAATTTTGCAGTAAGAAGCTCATGATCTGAGCCACAGTCAGCTCCTGGTCTTGTTTTTGCTGTCTGTATAGAGCTTCTCCATCTTTGGCTGCAAAGTATATAATCAATCTGGTTTCGGTATTGACCATCTGGTGACGTCCATGTGTAAAGTCGTCTCTTGTGTTGTTGGAATATCTGATTATAATCCTTGTTATTATACAACTTCCCAGTAAATACATGTTTGGAGCCTTGACAGCCATAGGCATAGGATTTATCCTTTTCCATGGGAAGATGCGTCCCTCAAAATCAACTTCCACATTTGGTGCTAGAACAATTGCAGATGAATTCCTTCTGCTTATTTCTTTCCATGGGGAAATGCCCACATATGGATCACACCTACTACTCCTTGCCTAGGATATTGGGAAGTTATGACCTAAGACAAGCTATGTGGCTATGGAATTATAAACAGAAAGACTGAGAAGAAAAGGGTAGATTCATAGAAACAGACACACGTAGCCCTCCAGGCACTAATGAACTACAATTCCTGCCATCCCTTCCATTGGTCATGATAGTTAGGCTTCATAGGACTTGAAGTTCAATGTCTCGCCAAAGTTTGCTTTACTTCTGGGGTACATCTACCATATGGCCCTGCCAATGTACATAGATGCCTGTAACCTATCAAGGCTTCCAAGACAATAGAAGACTCTACGTTTGGCATAGGTATAGATACTCAATAAATGGATTTTTTTCTGCTTTCTCAGTGAAAGAAATAAAAATAATGACACAACCATGTGTGGTATGCTGATCTTTCTGTTTTGTTTCTGTTAATTAGCAACCGCATGTAAGCATTACATGAGAAGTTCCTGGTATTTTAAGTCAATCAGTGTTTCCCATTGTTTATGAAATTTGGTTATTGTTTTTGCTGTTTTTACTGCCCCCCTCTCAGAGCAGCTTCTAAGGCTTTTAAAGTACTTTTCTGTGACAAAGCTAACATTTAACCTTATTTCCTTATTCTTCCCTCTTTCCCTCCCTCTTTTTTCAGTGCTGTGTTATGTTAGGTACTTCTACAGAGTTCTGGTCCAGGGTACAAAAGCCATTTGTATGAGCAGTCCAGGTGAATACTTTTCACATGAATGCATTCAATTGTAAATAAATGTCTAGTTTCCTGTTCAGCTTTTCAAACACTCATCCAAACAAGATCCAGGCATACAAATATTTGATATATCTTAACAAGAATGAAGGTACCAGACCTACAGCTAACATGCACAGCAATTGCTGCTGTGATTTAAATGCAAAAATGCTGACTTTTCTGCCAATACACCAGTGGGCCTGTCATATCTGCAAATAAGGGTTTCCAAACGTGTGCCCAGCTTTTGGCAGCAATGTTCCTTTTTAATTATTATTTCAAGACAAGAATGCACTTTTTATAGCAGAATCCAGTTTGTTGGCATATTATCTCAGAGCCCAGAGAAACATTCTCATGTTTTTAATGAAGAGCAGTTTCAGTGCAAACATTTGGAACAAAGAAGATGCAAAAATAAATGCTTTTTCAGACAAAAAATAAACTGTACTTCTTTTCAAAGAGGCTTGCCTGTCTGACTCACAGTCACATCACAGCAATCGCTTTCACGTAAGATTTTATTGTTCAATCATAGTTTGTCATAAAAGCTTAAAACTGTCTGAAGTGGCCTTTGACCTGGTAATTTTGGGATTAATAGTTAAGATTTAGGGGAAAATATTAGAAATGATATCTAAGAATACATCTAATAAAAGAAAGGAGACTATGCAAATTGCAGAGGAATTAACCCCTTGAAAAATTGTAACAGAGGTTAACAATATAAATAATTATTATTGCAAATTAAAGCTTTCTTCCTCAATCTGCTATCCTCCAGATGTCTGGGATTACACTGGTTAGAGATAATGAAAGTAACAGTTCACAGTTCACAGAATCTGGGAGAATACTACCTTGCATTATAGTTTTTTGTAGCTTTGCTCTCTTTTTGCACATACTTTCCCTGAAACCATTATGTACCGGAACAGTTTTATCATGTATCCATTGTGGACAAGAAGAATAATCTCATAGGGATTGAAAATATATTTGGAGCTCTTTACATTTGCTTTGCTCTGCAATTATGAATACCCTTAATACAGATCAGAAAAGCATCAATAATCTTCTCAGTAGTGTCATCTAGTATCTAGCTTACTATTAAGCTAAAATATATGTTTTATTAGTAATTATAGTGACATGCTGGTGTGCGTGTGAACAGGTTCCTGCAGTTTTCTAGGCAATATTTCAGAAGGGGTTTGCCATTGCGTGCTTCCTGGTGCTGAGAAAGAGCAACTGGCCTCTTTCAGGTCAGGTCAGCTGGCTTTGTGCCTAAGGCAGGAGTACAATCATGGTCTTCCAGTTTCTAGCCTGCTGTCTTAACCACTACACCAAACTGGCTCTCTTGACATGTTGTTACAACTATATTATACTTTTTTTCTTCAAAATAATGTGAATTTTAGAGTGAAATTATTTGGACCAGGAAAGCTATTTGATGATGAGACAATGATTTTTATAAGTGTCAAATCATACCATTTCTTTGATATAACGGTCTATATCTATTGGATTTTTTGTATGCTATTATATTCCACAAAGTTAAAAATAGGTGCCTTCAGAAGGATAGCCACCTATCATAAATTGTATGAAATGTGCTGCTTTTTTAAAATTATTTATTTCTGATGGAATTTGCATTTTTAAATCCCAGTTCCTCCATTCCTGCATTATTTTAGCTTGTTCAAAAGCACACTGATTTCCTCCTGCGAGCAAGAAAAAGAAATCAGTTTTTCTTTTAGTTTCTTATTTGGCTATGGCTGAAGTTAAACAGTACTCAGTACTGTAAAACAAGTAGTTAATAAGCATTTTGACATGATACATATACAAATAGTATGTTCTATATAAATAAATAAGAGACCATAGACAAGTGTGCTTTATATTTGACCTCAACAGCAAATATATTGTAAAATTAAAGATATAGTACCTATTTGTTCTATCTTGAAAATAGATCAAAATGTAATCCTTTTCAGTGTTATTACGTCAATGGGGAAAATGTATGCTAACCTTTGGTCTCTATTTTATAAGGATAATTATATTATTATTTTTTATTGTCTGATATCAGAACCAACATAATTTAATCTTGCTTGTGTGATTCTTAAAAATACTAACTACAATATATCGTGTGTGTGCATCAGACTGATCAGATACCCACTTCTGGGATCAAGAATAATCTAATTATAACCTAAAATAATTTACAAACCAGTCTTAATGTTTTTAAAACCAACATACATCCTGCACAAAATGACAAATGATAGATGCTGTATCTAAGGAATCAAGCAGAGAACTCTCCTATTTATAAACTCAAGTACAGGAATCATTTATTGACTGGAATTTTTGTCAGGAGAGAAATGGATTTAAAGGATGTTTTGTCTCTCTCATCTTCAGGCTGATTGTAATTAGTTAAAGGAAACTTATTGGAATATCCATATTCCATATCCATATTCACTTAAAAACGAGTCCCATTGTAGCCATGGTTTGCTTATGCGTTCTTGATTAAATAGACCACAATATACTAAGGCAAAAATCATGATTTCCAGATTACAGTGACTGGGCTCAGAGTGTGTTTTTTTATGCAGCAGTTTGTTGCATGTGGATTTTTAGTGGCCTGGCATGGCTGCTGTTTTGCTGACGTGAGTCAGCAAATGGAATGAGAAAAAGGGAGAAGCTTAATTCTGCACTTGAAGGGCAGCTGTGCTGTCACCAGGGCTGATGAGCTGACCTGACTGCTAGCCAGGGGTGTGGTGGGGAGATGTAGAGACAGCAGTACCGTTGGTCCAGCCTGGTGTATAGGTGTTGGGGACTAGAGTCCTGGGGACTAGACCCAACTCCTCAGTTGCCGGGGGACATGATGCTGGACTGACCCAAAATTAGAGAAAGAGAGAAAGAGGAGAGAAGGAAAGGAGAGAAAAAAATGGAGTGGCTGGAGAGAAAAGTGAAGCTACGTGAATGTGCAGAGCAGTTGGGAGTGCCTAGTCAGGAAGGGAGAAGAAAGGATGACAGGTGGCTTCTCTGAAAGAAGGTAAGTGAAGATCCAGAGAGAGGACATTTTCACCCAAAATCCAAGATGGGAAAGAGGGACCCAGCTGGTTGCAGACAGCATCTTCATGCAAAACTCAATGTGGAAAGTGTTGGGGGTTGTTAAATGTTATTACAAAGCCCACGAGGAGGAGAGAGGATTCATTCCTACCTTGTGGAGAGCCATGAGGAGAAGAGAAGGAAAATGAGGGAAACAGGAAAAAAGGCGGGATGCAAGCCCCTCCCACACAAAGCAGCAAAGCTAGGCCTCCCTTTGTGCTCCTGTGAGACAGGCTTGGTTGAAACCCCATATTTTCCAACAGAAAGGAGGGGTTCATTGATCATTGGCAAAGCCCTGGTCTCTGGGGAAGGACTGGGCAGAAGACCCTGAGAGAGGTTCTTCCCCCAATAGAAAAGCAGTAGGTGTTTGGCTGAGCAGATCCAACAGAAAGTCAAGCCCTGCTGAGCAGACTACGGTAAATCCAGCCCATTCCTTTCTTTTCACTCTCTCTCGATAAGCCCAGAAAAGGGGAAGGAAGCAGGAGAGTTAGAGGAGGGCAGTCTTTGGGAGACAGACTTAGGAGGAAACCTGACACCAGGTGAACACCAGGATTGTGTTATCTATACCTGTTGTAAATAATTGTTGCAAATGGCTTCACTATAGACAGTAAAAAGCATAAAAGCCTCCACTGTCTTGTTACTCTGTCAGTTGCCACCCTTTCAAACCAAAATCCACCTCCAGTTGAAAAAGAACCCCATCACACTGTGACACAGTTAACAGGACCAGTTTGTAAGCTTTAAACAACACTTTACTTAGTAAAAGCTAACTTGAATAAGCATAGCAGCTTGGTAGAAAAAAAGGAAAAACAATGCCCTCCAAAAAGATACAGGAAATGTGAAATCACAAGTAAAATGGAATGTTCCAGCCCTTCCCTCTTTCTCTACATACATGTATAGCCTAAGAGTGCTATCTTGAGGCGTACCAAGTTCATGGGGCATTTCAAAATAAGCTGTTGCATATCACAACACACACAGCATATTAAATCAATTCCAAGCAAGCCACGTTTGGATTTAGCATGATGTGCAGTCTTATCTACAGTCCTCCCTCTAATGTGTTATTAGTGGCTCTGCAGCAGGAAGAATATGAGGGTGGTCTCAAGGTCTATAGCAAGCTGGGCCCCCAGTAGAATCCTCCATGTGTGGAACAAATCTGCCTTGGCATTCTGGGTGAGGGGAGGAAAGGGAGATAGTGACAAGGTTACTGCAAGAATATACTCAAGCAGGTTTCCCATCAATGTAAATCATAGCAAAAGCACTGCAGAAAGTTAACATAACTTCACTGCATAAGAGGTTAATATAGCAAAACAGCAGCTCTACATCCCCATGAGAAGCCAAAGAATGTGATTGCCCCATTAATCACAGTTTTACACTTCATCACATTCCAGTATAAAATATTGAGCTCTGGTAGCCTCAGTCATTCATGTTCCATCATGCTGGTCAGGGAACCATAGAAATCTCTCACTGACTAAACGACTTGAATGCTCTCACTCGGTGCTAAAAGTAACCCCGCTAAGTCATTGTCAAAGTACAGTCTCAGGGCACTGTGAAGACAGTTTTACTGTGGTTGTGCCTGTTGTGTACACAAAGACATCAGAGAATTGGTGTGACAGTCTGTCACATGTCACACATAATGTTTATATCTTGTGTATTTTCAGAAATCCTGAAGGGGCAGAAGAACAGAAAATGGTATATTCAGAATAAGTTAGGGTGAATTAGGTCAAGAAGAAAAAATATCAAAGATTTCAACAATTCCAGTTAGTTTATAAATTCATACTATATAACACAGAGTTGTAGGTTGGCTTTTATAGAAATTATCAAGGGAAATCTTCTACATAATTAGTTGTACTAATTTCATACTACCATATGATGGTTGAGAAATTCAATGTCTGATTTCTCAGAATTCTGTGATGGTACAAAAATTCATATAGCAATGGAAAATTATTATATTATTAAAATAATGCAAAAAAAAGCTATTTTCCTTTAGAAAAACTACTACTAAAAATTGTGCATGCTAAGAAAATTGTATAAAATGTATAAAATTGTATAAAATGTATACAGTAAAATTGTATAAAATGTATACAATAAAAATATGTACCATCTTTGCAAGTTCCTAACTTTATAAAGAATGGGTTGAGAGTATCAATAAAATGAGACACTGACAAAAACAAAAGGGATAAGATAACCTCTTTGTACTTAATGGATAATACCATTGGTATTATCCAATGGTAATTGATATTTTTCCAACTATAAGACAATACTTTTTTCTAAAATCCTTACCCTAAAGATTGAAGGGCGTCTTATTCAAGGGAGTCAGCCGAGAATCACGCGGTTGCAAAACTGCCCATACTTTGTTTCTGCAGAGAGGCTTCCTCCTATTGCTAGCCTCCAATCACGAGTGAAATAGCTTGTCTCCCAAACAGACTTCCTCCAATCACGAGCCTGATGTAACTGACGTCAGCTGATGCTGAACAAGCCAATTAGAGGAAGGCTGTTTGCAGAGACAAGCTATCGCAGTTTCACTCGTGCTTGAATGTAATCAGTTATGCAAAAGAGCCTGGAAATAGAGCTGGAGAGAGACGGTTTGGACCTCCTCCCACCGAGTGTATCAGGTAAATGTTAACTAATTACTAAATAAAAATGTGTTCTGCACTATCTTTAAAATATTGATTTCTTAATTTTGGGTTGGAAAAGTGGGGGTCGTCTTGTACATGGAGGCATCTTATTGTCAGAAAAATACGGTAATTCTTCCATATTGATACAGCAGATGTGATTGTTGTCATTACTGATACATCCAAACATGAATGGGAAAAAACATACTGGTCAACATATGATGACCCCAAATCTTATTGTATATACAGATGCTTATCAAAATAAGGGTTACTTATGCTTCATGTTTTTCCTGCAGTAAATTTTGTTCTTCTCTAATTGAGGGAAGAAAACAATGTGATTTAACCCCAAGTTATGAGGTAGTGAATCAGTTCAATGCCTTTTTCTAGGCTACTTATATGAACATGTCCGCCAGTAAAAATCTGCTCCAGATGCAATTTCATCATATGCAGTGTGATATAGTTCTGGTGTAATCCCAGTAAATGAGCTGGCAAATTAATAGATTTATCATGATAGGGTGTAATCAGGGGGAAATAGAGAAGACTGCTTTTGTCTAAAAGTGATACGCACTGTCCTGGAAAATATTTTGTTAAGTAACTCTTTTGTAATAAATTAGACTTGAAATTTAAATTACTACTCTCTGTCATACATTAGAAGGGAGGCAGAAAACAGACACCTAGACAAGTGAACAAGTTCCAGGAAAGCAAAGAAACAACCAAGAAACTGATGGAATCTTCCAAGATATACATAATTTCCAATGAGAACTTTCTCCATATTATATGCATACATGTACAAAGAGATCTTCATCTTTAGCATCTTCAACTAGCAATTATATACATCTCAAAACAAATCTTTAAACTATTATCCAACTTCAGACAAGCAGTCCTTCTAGACTACAAGCAAGGAAGTTCTGGTCTGGGGCTAGGGCTAGGAGAAAGTTTTGACTATAAACTAGATGAGACACTAGCATATTTTACAATATCAATGAATACACCATTCAGGGACAATATTAGGAACTTAAGTCTAGAAGTGAAAGATGCTCACAGGTTTCCAAAGAGGTAGAACATGGGTCTGATAAGAGCTTTTCCAGAAAAGGTAGTTATCTATGTAACTAATAGGCCAATCGTAAGTCAATTTCAGAAGGCTATCCCAAGATGGAATGGGTGAGAGAGTGAGATTGAAGAATAATGCTTCAGTGTATGGGAGAAAACAATAGATTAGAAACTGTTAGAGCTCATAAGGAAACAAGGTAAATATTTTAATTACTCACATTTTATCAGGAAATATGAATTCAAAGACAAGAAGAAGGAGATTCAGGCTGTGTTGTGACTTTTATGCAGTAGAACCATGAGATGCGGAAATGTAAGGACTGACAATTTCAGAAATCAAATCAGGCAAATAATTAAACATCAGGATTGCTTCTTAAAAGTACACAACGTACAAAAATGAGGATATAGTAGGAGTGTGTAGAAAATAAAAACACTGCAGATAATATAGTCACCAGTAGGGATGTTCCAAACTCATGGTTCTGTGATGAATCAGTCCAGAACAGAAACATGGTGGGATGTCTTTAAGATCTTAATACTGTCACTGGATTAGCAACAAACTTTATTTAGATTGTACTGTAATACAGGGTGATTAGTTTCCCTTCATCTAGAAACCCATCACTCATAATATGAGTTAATAAGCTTTCTCTAAACAAGTACACTCCAGATATTTCAAGATTATACTTTGATATGGTTTTAGAAAAAGGACCAAATCTATTATTCTAAATAGGGATTCAGGATGGGGTATTATAAGTAATGGTAGACCATCTCCTCTGAAAACAGAGGGAAAAGATTCTCATATGGAGTCAGAGATCCAATTTGAAGTTCACAGAGCAGAAAACTACAAGACTGGTTCTTATTGGTGAAAAAGAGGGAGCTGGTATTATTTAATTATATCCTATTGAAGCCAGTGGGAGGGGAATTATTATTATATTATAATAATAATATTGACTGAGAAGAGGGAAACCTATGATCCTTCTTTGACTTTGCCATCATGAGTCCAGCCGGATATAAATACAGTGGTTTATTCACCAACAGACCTCTGTAACTCTATTATTTTCTTACTTTTATTGTATGGTATTTTAGAATTAATCATTAAATCAATGGATCAAATGTGCTGAAATTATAATGGTGCCTTATTTGTTTCTCTGGCATATCAAACAAACCTTGGCAGTCTAACAATAAATTTGGAAAACAAGGTTCTGAATGCTTAAAAATAATAATAATAATAATATAAAGCTGATTTCATTTTCTAGTATCAAACAGTTATTTATGAGAAAACAAAAGGCCTTCAATGAAAGCCTGGGGCAGAAGTTGATAAATTGACAAACTACATGAAAAAAGAATACACAGGGTAATAAATGTTCTTCCAAAAATATAACTGCAAGTTTAAGTCATCTTTCACACAAGTGTGGAATCAGAAAGGGAATAGATTCATATACAGACAGTCTTCTGCATGAATGATGCTAGCTGTGGGAGCCATGAGGATATGAATAATATGGTATCTGCAGCTATTGAAGAAGAGGTTTTATGATCATATCCTAAAACAGATATGAACAATTTTCTTTCAGCCAGGAGCCATCAGGATGGGGGTGGGAGATTTTAAGGAGTGGGGGCCTTAAGGACTATAAGAGGTATAATAGTGAACTGCTGGGGCCAAAAGGTTCATTTTGGAGACTATGATCTCGGGATTTTGTTTAAACCTACATAAAAGTGCTAATGAAAATCAGTAATTAGATGCTAAATTTCATCAGCACAGACTTGGAGGACTTTGGGTGACACAAAATGGGGCTGGGGATTACATGGGGTTCATGAGCTGTGTGTTGTCCATATCTTTTCTAAAATAATCTATTATTTAGGATTAGGGTGACATGGTGCAATTGATTATTGTCTTTTGATATAATACTGATTACAGATTTTGCTCAATTAATTAGTAAACTCTCTGTTTACAGGTAGTCCTCACTTAATGACCATCTGTGCAGAGCTAGCCTTTAGGTGGGTGGTGAGCTAACAGACATTCAATTGCTTCCCATTTCATGATTCTACAATTCTGTGAATTGTTAATCAGTTAATTATTACTGAAATTCTTTGCTCTTGTCAGCAAACACCAACAAAAATAGTTATACTGAAGATTGCTATTCAAAAACTTCTCAGTTCACCCACGTCCTCAAAAATAAAAAACATATATATAGGTTTCATACTGTGTATTTTTATCCCCCAATTTCAATAAATCAAAGGAGCAGAAAAGGATTTTTTTTTAACAGTATTGCTGACTGTACTAATTATCCAATTTCTCTCTGAGCACATTATACAGAAGAATTCAGGCACCTATGGCAAAGATTAAGATGTGTGAGAGACAAAACCATGGATAGATTTATTTAAATCCAGGACTGGTCAATAGAGCAGTGAAAGAAAAAGAGTAATGAATCACTAACCTCTGGGTCATATGAGCCTGCCAATTTGGTGCCTTAAGGCCAATTTTGGACGCTGAATATTTATCTAACAGCATTATTTTTTCTTAATGACATTTTATCTTTACTGTATAAAATGATTAGAACACTTGCATCATCTGCTCTACATCTCTCTAGAAATGCAGGCAATCAAGATGCAGATAACGCTGTTGAGCAGATAGACTCTCTTTAGCCAATTCCTTCTAAATGTAATTGTTATATCAACATGTATTCAAGGCCAAATATTGTTCAAACTTGCTTAAAATGCTGGGAGAATAAATTCAAGTTCCATACTGCCATACTTTTATTAGCATAACTTAAGGTTTAACCAAATAATTAATTAGCTTTTGAGTTGCCAACCAGGCAATACAGTTAAAAAAAAAAAAACAGAGGAGAGAAATAAGGAAAGTTACTTCTGCACAAGGTTACAATCACAGGACTTTGTCTACTGCTATGTTAACTGGTCTCCACCATCCTTGAGTCAGAGGAAAACCTGTGCTGACATGACGTTCTCTGTCCCTGTTGCCAATTTTACCTTGCTTCTATTGCTTTTGTTACTGAAATACCTGACTTCCCTGCAAGATAATGGGTGATGCAGACAAGCAAATTTTGTACACCTTGAGGCTGCTCCTAGAATAAGGTAGAAACAATTACTTTTAATGCCAATACACCTTAGGATGATTCAAGCCTGTCTTACTAATGAGCTGGGGTCAGATGAAGCAAGGTTATGAAGATATAGGAGGACAAAGAAAAAAATGTAGTCAGGACATGTTTGCACTGTGGTTAGGTACAAAAGAAGAAAGTCCTTTAGATGAAATGCTGGAATAGTCTGCAGACATGCAAATTTGATCCAATCGGGTACATAGATGGTCTTAGCTAACTCCAAGGATTCTCCAAATCTTCCTAGGAAGAATGGCAACTCATGGTTAATGTCTCCCCCATTAGTGTCTTGGAAATATAAAGTTCACTGTTCCGGTCAACTCTGCTTCCTTCTTGAGCAAAATCTACTGAATTCTGTAAAATATAAAATGAGGCAGGATTTCCTTGGCCTGACCTTGGAGTTTGTAATCAAAAGCCCAGATGGCATGAATTCCTGAATAACTGAACTAATGTCCATACCTTTCTCTTGATATTTTAATGGCCTCTGAACCTATGGCATCTGGCTGGTTCACTGATGTCACCACTGAAAAAAGAAACTAGGTATTTACACACCATTCAAAAGAGACAATAAAAAAGCTAAGAAGGAAACAAAAAGACCAGAACACGTCCTCTCCAGCAGCCAACACCCAGATAAGCAGGGATTAACACCAGGCAAACAAGCAGAAAACAATAACCCTAACCCTAACCCCAAACCAAGGAACTACCGAGGAGAAAACCACACCCCCTCCAACACTGGCAGGGCAAGCTACTGTATATAAACAGGGAGCAAACCCCACTCTCACTAGCACTGATGATGTTACCTAGTCAGGTAATTAACTGTCTGTAAGCAAACAACCAAGCTCAAATAGCACCAAGGACTCCACAGAAACTAGGTATAGCAGGTAGACAACTAAAACCAAGATTTCTTCTGTAGTGAAATGGCTGGTCATCTGGGGGAAAGGGTTGGAGGTTTCAACCCCTTCTGTTCCCAAAACTTTCTGGTTTTACATGCCCTGGCCCCACCTGCTCCTTTGGCATAGCTGCTCGGAAATTACCAGTGCTACTACCTATCTTCCAGGGATGTTACCTGACATCTTCCCATATAATTTCAGCATGTGAAATCAGTAGGGATCTGACAATTCTATTGCTCCACTTCCTATGCCTGCCAGTGTCAGGTATGTGACTATGAAAATCAGTTACCCACCTTTTAGAGTTATATCAATCTCACAAGCAATAAATAAACTTTTTTTTTAATGGAAAATGTGTAAACATTTATTCTGTTGCTTTAAGTAGTTCCATGTAAAACATTCAGCCACAAAAGATAAAAATATACAGCTGTTCAAAACACAGACATCTGGGAAGGATTTCCCTGAGAAAATACTATAAAATTGTAAGATTCAATTCTTGGCAGAGACAAGATACTGAAATAGAAGCAACTCTGATGAGAAAAGGTGCATATCTGCATGAAAATACAACATTTACTGAGCATGTACAGAGAACATAAATATCAGAAAGCATAGAGCATTATCCGGCAGATGCAGAATAGATACTAGAGATGATTGTTGACAGAGATATTACTTCTGTGCCAATTTTTCTATCTAGAAAATCCTGCTTTCTGCAAATTCCAATTTAAACTTGAGGCTGCGTGGAGATAGTAAAATCCAATGGTTTCCAGCCTCTCGTCAAGCAATTTGTGATTGATTTTTAAAAAGACAAACTCCTTTTCTCTCCAGAAAGGATGGGGGTAGGATGGATTTTCTAAACTCCAAAACCCATGAGTTTCTGCTTGAGACAGAGATGTGTATTCAAATGTCTGAACCTGCACCTTGATGTCTAGCCTTAGGGCTGGCAGGCAGTACCCGTGGAGGTGGGGGCTTGCCTGCCCTTTCTCTGCATCTTCCAATATCAGTTTACTAGTTAGGATATAGAAAATACTTTCAAATTGCTTGACATCCCCCTTAAGCCCTTCAGAAAAAAATCAAACAAGTGATCTTCAGCTGGAATACAAGACATCATTCTTACTGAAGAAAATGTGGGAAGGAAGGAATATGATCCATATGACCCATTTCCACCCATATAGCATCTCCTACTTTGCCTTCCATAACAGAGAAGCCACCCCATTTGGCATCTCAGCACCCTTGTCTTTAGCAATCAAACTTTAGAAATTAAATGGCAGGGGAGGAAAATTGACTATCCACTCTTCCATTAGTTCTTGAGGCATTTTCAGGAAATGGATGGTGGGTGGGCAGAGACTAGCAGGTAATCTCACAGTGCACACAGTCACCCATTTAATTTGCTTCTGTAACAAAACAGAACAACACAGAACAAAACTTGCTTTTTCTAAATCCTGATTTGGGGAGAAGATGACAGCAACACAGTGAACATTGAAAACGTAGGAATAAGAAGAAAGGACACTGTAGCTGAGTTCTATGGCTTTCTACAGCCATAATGAGATTTGTTTGGCATTGGCTTAGCAAGTTGTACAACCCCACCCCTTGTTGGTTTATTCAGCAAACTATTATTAAACCAAGCCAAATGAAGAAAAAATATAGATAAAAGCAAGGTGACGATATATCTAAGGTATATAAGACATAATGTCATAAAAGTGAACAGAGGTGTTTATCTTCTTCTCTCCTAATACAAAGGTCTGGGGTTATCCAATGAAGTTGAAGGGTAATTGATCCAGGATTAATAAAAATACACTATCAAGTATACAAGAGTTCACAACTTTCTTCTGCCAGAGACCAGAAACCATGTCTGTAAATAGATGGTGGACCGCTCTTTCAGTCTCTCTTGGGTGAACACACTGGTATGTGGGAAGACTCTTTGGGGTGAACCACAGAGATGCATTTCTTTCTTACAGGAAAAGGAGTTACATCCAAAGGGAAAATGAGGACATGCCACACAGAGTTGTGGGGCACAGAGTTGCAGGTAAACTGGATATATTTATTTTTGGGATTACACGCCAGATGATCTTGGGTGGCAGGCCAGATCTGGCCTACAGGCTGTAGGTTGCCAACCCTTGACTTAGTACATAGCTATACTATGGAACTTCCTGTCACCAGATGTGGTAATAGCTATCAACCCAACATTCAAAGATGGTATTGAAAGGCAAGTATGCAAATTCATGGAGACTAAGGCTATCAGAAGCTACTCATCATAATTGTTGAATCCAGCCTGATATAGAGATTCCATGCTTAACACAATTTTCCAGATAAAAATCAAGAATAATGTTAAGGGTTGCTGTTGCCAAATCTACAGCATTTAACAGAACACTCTGTTTGAAAGGATGTCAGCAACAACAACAACAAAAACCTTTCCTGTCCATGTTACTCCAAGTAATTTTCTCATAGTATAGGACAGAATTGATGTTAGCCACCCACCAGCAATTTGTATATTGTTCTCATTTCACTCCTATCATTCATCTGTCTTCCTTATTTAGGCAATGCATTTTGTAAAGAGATTCTAATAGGTATTTTGCTTCATCTGAATCTTTATCCTATTCTATTAAGCTGTACGTATTGGTTCTTTTCATGCATTCATAATTCTAATTGTGAGAGGAAATACGGGGGCATGCTGCAGCCTCACACCCTCTTCACCACGTTGAATGGAAATTAATAAGCAGAGGGTGTAACCGTGTTTCTCAAAACAAGAGAATGGGGCACAGCTGAAGCATAACTCACAGTCTCCCCCCCCTCCATCCAACAATTTCAATGATCATTACCTGGATATATTAAAATGCCTAATTCTTTCAAGTTAAGAAGACTATATAAAGGCAGCACCATCCACCTATACATAAAATGTAGCAATAGAATGTGATAATATTTGATAGAGACTATTACAGGATCAGCAGACAAGTGCCAATTTAAAAAAATGGCAGAAATATCATAATATCCTAGCAATTTTACTCTTAAGATCTCACAGTTTCCCACACGTTCTTGTTTGAAATTGCACAATATTTCATCATTCTATCCTGAAATTTTGCATCTCATGCAGGAAAACTAAGGTTGTGAGATTTGGAGAGCTCATGAGATTTTAACCATATAAAAGATGTGTGTGGGTGTGCATGCGTGCATGTGTGTGTGTAATAATATAAAATTACATATAATTTTATGTTTGTGCATGTGTAATAATATAAAATTATTAGTGGGGGAGTCATACAGTGCTTGCAGGACCTCTACTGCCAACCTCAGGGCTATAATATTTAATTTACAAAAAAATTAGAAAGTGTCTGGCTCTCACCATTTCAGTCTAGCATCTTTCTTGCGAATAGAAGGTTTGCAGCTTTCACATTACAAAGAGTAAATACTTTAAATAAGATTGCCAGGCAATTTTAGTTCATCTTCTTTTCAGATCCATTTGGGCAGTTAGATAATTTTAGTCTCTGACTTTAATGGTTTTAAGAGGCTCTTTAGATGGTGATATGCATTTTTCCATTTACTTCAAAATGAGGTTACCAGCCTCTTGTGTTTGGAAACTATCTTGCTGGTGTTTCCTGCTCGCCCCTAGAGAGGAAAATCACTGAACTAGAACTGCACTGCTGTTTGATAGAAAAGTCTGGCACAGCAAATAGAGAAATAGAGCTCAGTTTTCAATAAAGGAGCTGCTGATTGGATAACACCAATTGGCTGTCCTTTCGCAACTGTGGGTTGCCTTCTCTCTTTGAAACTTGTATCTTAGAAGTGAAGAAGGGACAGATATTCCCTGGGCTCAAGATATTTAATGATTTATCAATTAATAGATAGATAGATAGATAGATAGATAGATAGATAGATAGATAGATAGATAGATAGGATAGATGGAGATTAATTATTAAACAACTTGAGTCTAGAATACCTCAGTCAACACCTTGTCTCATATAAACCTGCCCAAGCACTAGGATATCATCAGAACCTTTCAAATTTTATTTGTAGAAAATGAATAGGTCCATAGTACAAAGATACAGCAAATGCTATGCACCTGAAAGGCCCAAGATTCAATCCCTGGCATCTCCTGAAAAGGATCAAGTAGCAGATGGTGGGAAAGAAACCTCTATGTTAACACCCTGGATGGTCTCCAAAATAGCTGCTGCTAGCATTGGAGAAATTTCCCAGTAGGGTTCTTTCAGTAACATAAATCCATCTGTTGAAGCACGAACTACTTTATTATGGTACCCAAGGTATTAGCGTAAATACATAAGAGCAGTGGGGTGCAATCCAATATATCTATATTTATAGATATAAATATATTTATATTTTTAAAATATATTTATGATTGGATATAGCAGCACATTATGTGCTTAATGAAATCAAAAGAAGGGAAGTAGTTAAGGTGATACCACAAAGACAATAGTATATTGAGATGACAAAGGCTGTGTTTTTAGAAATAAAAGCTACTACCTATGTGTTATTTTACCCTGTTATCTTCTTTTGGCCTTGTTTCCCAAAGCTGTTCCCACCTCCCATTATCCTTTTACTGTTTAATCAACATTTTTGTCTCTAAATATTTGATCGCTAAACTGACAATTTTCTTTTCATCAGGAAAGGTGACTTGAAAAGTGATTTGCTTATTCTAACTCACACATTTTTCCCCACACTAGGTTAGATGGCTGCATTCAGGCATAGATTTTGATTTAATGCAGTGTCAACCCAGCTTTGGTGGTTGATTCAATAAATAATTGTTAAAATAAACCATAGCTTACTGCAATGTATGAACCTAGCCATAAGGGGAAAATTTATTCAGGGTACAAATTAACTGAAAGGAAAATTACGGGGAACTGATATTTAAGTTCAGACTACAGTTTTAACTTATAGTTAATGTATGATCTTATGCAAGGCAGTTTTCTACAAATCTTGCAATTTTGTGTTTTGTGCCTATATACATCAGCCCCCAACAGTCCTTGCACCAGTGCCTTGTCTTGTTTGCGATGACTCATTGTTTTCCTATTTGGCCAACCACTTTGTTTCTAATAGTGGCCTATCAGGTAATTCTGTGAAGCTTACACTGGGACTCTGTTGGTTATTGGAAGATTCAAGCCTAAATCGAATCGCTATAAGTCTCACTGTAAATAAGAGTCTGCATATTACATAAATATATAAAAAAGAGGTTTTTCCAATAGAAGTCGGCCTGATTTGTTAGATTTCTTGCTATCCCTGTGCCTGTGACAAATTCAGACTGCTCTTTTTCTGAGAAGGTAGCACTGCAGAGAAAAGAAAGGGTTTGAGAGCTGACCGGGTAGAAACTCTGAATTACCATTCTACTCACCCATACACTGTCAGCTATCCTATATATCTACTACTTTCTGGGACACAATATAGATATAGTTTCTAGCCATATTCATCCTTGTCTCAATGGGAGTTGGATAACTTGACAGTTTCTCAATTACTCCCTCCCTCCAATAATAGGAATACTCTTACTTCATTGCACAGAGGTTAGAAGGAACCAAAAAAGTGATTTAAGATTTTACAAATCTGGAGGTAACTGTCAGTCAGTTAGCTACCCCATCA
This sequence comes from Python bivittatus, assembly GCF_059951505.1. Classification (NCBI taxonomy): domain Eukaryota; kingdom Metazoa; phylum Chordata; class Lepidosauria; order Squamata; family Pythonidae; genus Python; species Python bivittatus. Next base: position 25,610,983 of record NW_028277058.1, on the reverse strand, counting down.
ACGAACAGATGCAGAAATGGATCTCTTGACTACAGCTATGCATCAACTCCCTCAACGTCTGGAACAGAATCCACTGCATTATCACACACACACCCCTTTCCAGGATCAGCAAATGCAACTGCAGCAGCACCATGCACCATGGTTGCTGCATGGGGTCAAATGCCTCTTTCGCTGCCAGAGCAGTTTTAGCAGAGAAACTAAGACTACTGGCTGCCATTAAGACAAGGATGAACATGGTTATGAATTATATCTTTATTGCATTCCAGGAAATGGAATCATATACAATACTGTATGATAGTATTTACCTTGAATGAATGGGAATAGTAGTTCAAAATTTATACCTGATTAGCTCTGAAACCCTTCATGTTCTCTAGCAGCACTGGTTTCCAGAACCAACTTGGATCTCCTCTTGAATCTCATTCTAATGGTCATTGGTGACAGATGTTTGTTTTCCTGCATTCCTGCTCTTCTGTTTCCTCCCTCCCTCCCTTCCTTCCTTCCTTCATCTATTTATCTATCGACTGACTATGGAACAGATCATAAACTGCTCATGTGCAAGTACCAAATTAACCTAAAGAAGAAAGCCAATCAGTTTCCATGATATAATATTGTGCATTTACCCACCATTTCCAAGGAGAACATCAGGAATTGCTTTGAAGTCCTGAACCTCATTGATAGAAAAGGAGGAACTGTGGGAAGAACTTACAGTTATTAAGGCTAAATGTGAAAGGAGACTGCCAAAGATGGAAAAACAGAAGAAAGCAAACTAGATGTCAGAACAAACTGTGGAAATTGCCAAGAATAGAAGCCAAAGCCAAGAAAGACCAAAATCTCAGGAAGGAAGCAACAGAAGAATCAGTAAATGTTCTAACCAAGCTATGCCACCAAATCTGGAAAATGACACAGGCCAACAGATTGGAAAAGGTAAATCTACATTCCAATACCAAAAAGAGAGAGAGAGACTTAAGAGAATATGCAAACTATTGTGCAATATCCTTAATTTTACATGCTAGCAAGATAATGTTTAGGATCATCCAATACAGGTTAGAGCCCTACATGGAAAAGGATATGTCAGATGTTCAAGCTGGCTTTAGAACAAGATACGTTGTTGCTAATGCATGCTCAATAATTGAGAAAGTGAAATAATATCAGTTTGTGCTTCACTAATGATAGAAAGACCATTGGTTTTATCGATTGTGTCAAGCTGTGGAACATCTCATTGTTTTCATGCGAAACCTATATACAGGTCAGGAAGGCACAGAATATGGTGAAACAGGCTGGCTTCAGACTGGCAAAGGAGTTAGACAAGGCTGTATATTCTCCCTTATTTATTCAACCCACAGTAAAGGAAACTGGATTGGAAGAAGATGAACATCATTGTAAAATTGAAGGAAGAAACATCAATAACCTGTGTAAAATTGATAATGCTGCCCTGATAGTCAAAAATGCAAAGGTTCTGCAAACTTTAGTAATAAAAGTCAAGGAGCACAGTGAACGAATGGGACTAAGATTAAATATAAAGAAGACCAAACTAATGGCAATAGGTACAATAAGTCTTAGAATTGGGAATGAAGATATTTAAGTGGTAGATAACTTCTGCCTTTTAGGATCAACCATCAATAGTAAAGGAACCAGCAGTCAAGAAATACACTGCAGACTAGCACTTGGTATTGTGTCAGCCCTTCAAGGTAGTCCAGACCAGGAAACCAAATCCAGAATATTAATACTACCTTTATTGTAAGGTTACAGTAACAGAATCTTACATGGTTGAAAGCGCTTCCCCGCTCCCCTGCCTTTATATTGCAGAGAACTAAGGATGGTGAATTATGAGATGCTTTCTCCACCCCCATTCCTGCTTTGGACTCAGATTTCTCTTATCAGACCATTGTCTAGACTGGGACTCTTCCTCCTGTCTTCCAAGGTTATTCTCACATCCCATTACAAGTAGCTATGAAGGCCTTACAGATATTTTCAGATGCTCTGATGGGTCTATACCTTCAAAGATCAGAATCATGGAGGCCATGGTATTCACATAATTTGTGTGCATTTTACTTTTTGTAAACTTTAAACAAACTAAATCCAGTCAGGCTTATCACTTAATGAAACATTGCAGAAATTATATTAGAATTATAACAAATTACATGTAACAATACATGCAAGTCTTTGATACATATACTATTCAGGCAAATTATCTGTGAATATGGCATCTGTGGACAAAGGGAAACCAGGGCTATTATTTCCACCATTGCTGTCATTGTTTGACATTAGTTGTAGTGGGGAGCTTCTGGACTTACAAAACTTCCTTGCAAGATTTAGAATCCTGATATTATACACAGTTCTAAATCATGTGGAAGCTTTCTGTAGTACAGAAGTCAGGGGAATACAGTGATAAGAAGAGTGCCATAAATGTGAGACTAGACTAAATGCAGTCCTGCCCTCCTTTTCACCATGATTTTCTTTTCAAGTGGTGAAGGCATGAAAAAGGTTGAGAACAGAATAACAGCAACCATCAGTATCATGGCTTCTCTAGGTGAAATGTGAAGATTATGTACACATCAAAACAACAACAAAATAAAATAACAACAATATAGTGGTTAAGGCACCAGGCTAAAAACCAGGAGAATGTGAGTTCTAGTCCTGCCTCAGGCATGAAAGCTGGCTGGGTGACTTTGGGCCAGCCACTCTCTCTCAGCCCAACTCACTTCACAGGGTTGTTGTTGTTGTGGGGAAAATAGGAGGAGGAAGATGTATTAGCTATGTTTGCCACCTTGAGTTATTTATAAAAATAAGAAAGGTGGGATAAAAAATTGAAAAAGAAATAAAAGCATCTTGATAGGAGTATAATTATTAGCAAGACAAGAACTTAAGCAGTAGTACATGGTTAAGACGTCTGGCTCCTTATGGTTTAAACTGGCAGCTGTAAGATGTAAAATTTTACAGTTTAACAGAGGAGAGATTATGAAGTAATTTTTTTTCTTTTTTAGTCTTGGGTATTTGAGCAAGACAAGAATGGGCAAACTTTTGGCATGAAACCTTTACTTTGCTTTTGTGTCTGAATGTGGCCTGTGATGTTGTTGGAATGCGCAAACTGAAAAACTGATATTTTCAGCACACGGGTTAATAATTTATCTCTCAGTCTAAGCTATCTTGCAGAATGACTAATAGGATACAGTGGAGTAATATGCACTATCCAGAACTGCACAGAAAATAGCAGACATTTGAAAAATAAATTGTAGTAAATAATAATAAAATAGTGCCTGTTTTTTTAACAGTAAACCACATGAACAGGCAGCTAAATAAATCTGAACTAAGAGCTTCAAAAAGAATCTGAGAGGAATGGATGGTTGGAGAAGATGTTGGTCATGGAATTAAAATTGCCTGGAATTGTTGAAAATACTTTACAAGAGAGAAGCGTCTGTAGGTTCTCAGCCTTATAAATAAATATTCAACAACCAGAAACAACCAGTTGCAGACTTTACCGTCATCAATGACGAGAGCTGATTCCCTTCCGGCACATTGTAAGGACATCAAAAAAAGGACTAAGAAAGTCTCAGTGCAGACATACACTGAGATTGGTTGGCTCTTAATTGAAAAGCAGTTCACTTGCTGGAATTTCTGTCCTCTTTCATCTTCGTAAATTTTGCCAAAGGCAAGTCTGTAGCATCACACTTGGGGGGAAAAAATCACTTTTAGTTCAGGAAGCTGTCAAAGCTTGACAGCATCTACTTGCAGGATTTAATTATACATCTATATGGAAAATGAATGATTGCTTCTTTGGAGTCCTTGGTGCTCTCTGAGCTTGGTTGTTTGCTTGCAGACATTTCATTACCCAACTAAGTAACATCATCAATGACGTTACCTAGTAATGAAATGTCTGCAAGCAAACAACCAAGCTCAGAGAGCACCAAGGACTCCACAATTCAACTTCTATTATTCTCTTCTATTGGATTGCTTCTTTAAAATAACCATTCCTAAAGAACTTTTCTTGTATCATTAAAAAAGCCTGTGTATCCTATTCAAGCATTAAGGTGAAATCCCAATTTATATTTTCCAGGACCAATAGATCTTTATCAGTAACCTCTGAGCTTTCATTGTTCTCTAAAAAATTGGACAGCCTTTCAAAGTTGGTGTGGGATTGCAGGGTGGAGGCAAAAAAAGAGCTCACATCCAATCCTGGACTTCACTCAAGAATGTTTAAAATGACTTGTGAAAGGAAAAGAAAAAAAGAGCAAATGAAAACAAGCAAGACACTGATGCTGATGCTGATACTTCCTGATTGTCAGTCGAAATAACAACAGAGGTTTTACAGAACTTCCTTTTTCTTGCCAACTATTTTCCTTCCCCAAAGCTGACAGACCATGTTTATTAAATATGGTAAATGGTGACATCTACTGGAATTTTCTGCACCAGTCAACATGATTTCCACAAAATACTATATTTTATGCATTTAATTATAAAACTGCAAACAAAGTAACTTTAAAAAATAAATAACCAGAACTAATCTGTTTAGGCAGGCACCATTAAAAAACAGAGAGAGAGAGAGACACCAAAGTACTGTCACTGTAGTGCATTTTGTATATATGTTCACACAGAAAAACCAAGAACTACATACTGTACTGGAAGAATATCGGGGGGCAACCACCCAGGTATTTTATCTGTTCATAATGACATCTAATGTACTCTAAAGACACATGAAATGTTTCTCAAGCCATCCCCTTTAAACATAATTTTCCTTTAATGTTCCTTTGATTGCTTTTATAATATTACTTTTGTGTCACTGTGGCTTTTGTGAGCTTCCAAGGGCGCTTCAGACTTGCAGGACTCTAGCTCTTACCAGCATGAATGTTTTCAAATTTCAGTTACAATTTAGTATGCCAAACAGCTGGATCTCTCCTTAATGTCCAGAGACAGAAAGAAAATTAAAAAAGGGGAGAAAATATCCCTACACCCTGCTTGGTCAGGGCCAGCAAAACTTAGGGTCAATTCTAGATGCTTGGAAAGAGATACTGAAAACTCTCTTTTGTGTCCTCTAGTGAATGTCTGGATTTTTGTAGCCCATATCTGATAACCATAATCCCTAGCAAAAGTTTAACTTTTAAAGAAGGCTGGCTAGCAAACCAAATATTTTTATTATTACTATTATCACTTTAAATTTTCATTTCTGTGTGGTTTTATCCATCACAGGTAATTAATGGACTTAAAAAAAGAATACGTCAGCAACTGGACCGCAAAACTACACTGCCATGGGTTGACAAAAACATGTGAGCTTTTGAATCTTTCCACACACGTTTAAAATTGGCGTTTTGTGCTGATGCTTTAAATATACCCAATATGCTGTACATCTTACAGGTACAGTAATCATAAAGCAAGGGTGGACAATGTTTGAAGGACTGAGGATTGTACCTTATTTCCTAATCTTCCAAGAACCTATAGAAGGTTATCCATCGATGAAATGACACCATTGGAAAGAGCAAAGCCATTTATTTATTTTTGTAAAAGAGGAGGAAAGGGAGTAATAAGCCATTTTTCTCTGGAAAGCAAACCCCTTTTATTCCCACGTTTAACTTTCCTACCTCAAAATACAGCCAAAAAACCCAGTAATTTTCATTGTCAAAATGATCAAATACTTACTTTGCAATTTGGATCTTTGGGATTGTAAGGGTGGGAATAAATTTGCTTTCCAGATGAGTGATTTGAATCAATTTTTTATAATTTTTTTTTTTAAATGTCAAACCCAGTCAGTTTTGGGGTGTTGGGAACTATACAAGCCTATGGGTTGCCCACTCCTGCTTCAGAGCAATAATTGGTTTAACACAAATATCACAGTAACCTATACATAGAATCATAGGGTTGAAAGGGACCTTGAAGGTCTTCTAGTCCAACCTCCTACCAGGGCAGGAATGCACAGATCATCCCAGACAAATGGCCATCCAATCTTTGTTTGAAAACTGCTAGTGTTGGAGCACCCATGACTTCAGGAGGCAACCTGTTCCACTGCTTATTAGTTCTCAGAGTCAGGAAATTCCTCATTTCAAGTTTAGATCTCCTTCCTACTGGATCTTGTCCTACAGTATGGAGAATAAATCCACACCTTCCTCCCTGTGACAACCATTCAAGTATTGGAAGACTGCTATCATGTGTCCCCTTGCCTTTCTTCTAGGAGTTTTAGTGTAAATCTTGCCCAAGTCAATGTTATCATTAGAAGTGTTAACTAAACTCATGCATAACTCACTGGGAAAATGAGTTTGCCTAATGCAAATGTGTAACAGCAAGACTGCAAACTTGTTAAATGAAAGAGTAACCCTAGCAACCAAATTAATGCCATGCATGTCTGGTTTGATTAATTCTAGGACTTTCTGCTGCAAGGAAGCTGATCTAAACAGTTTTGTATATATGCCCATTTTTCTGTTCACAAAACCACAAGTCCTAGTTGCTTAATGCCATTTTGTTTCATAAAGTCCCTAGATTTGATCTGTTAAGACTGCATTTATTCTGCTCCAATTGTTTTTGTGAAATGATACCATGTTTACCTAAGAAAAAGGGCAAAGGAATGTGTAAATGGCATAGTACAATCTGCATAATTGCTACTATAGAACTGAGAAAATACTAAAAAAAAAAAACTAGTTTTCTTTTTAAAAATGGTAAAGTCAACTTTACTAAGCCAAGTTTATTTGTCCATTGCTAATACTCATTCTTGTCACAACGTTCCTGTATTAATTTTGTTCATTTAATACCATAAAAATAGTATGAGGGGAGAAACAGTACCAAAAAAAAAAAATAGCATTGAGAATAAGTATTGAGATTAAGGCAAAGCAACAAAATCCAGAAGATCTGTTTTGCAACAGATGAAATAATCCAACACTGGCAGCAAATGGTCACAGCAGCTAATTTTCTTAAGTTTGATCATGCTAATCTAAACACACTTCATGCTTGATTATGACTGTAATTTAGTGCAAAATGTGCAAGTATGTGTTTAAATATAATTATAGTGGGGAATTGAAATTATACAGAAAAAATTATACATCTGTAATCCCACAGTCCATTTCTATAGGATTTCACAGTATGATTTAGAAAAAGGCACCAAGCATGTAACTATCGCATAAATAGTTGTTGTAGTTAAATGAGAGCTTTCACTAAACAGGATCATTTAGATCTTGCACCACATTGTATTTCTCAAAAATAACAACAGTAAGGTATGGTTCCGAAAGTTTTTAGCACCCCTATCTAGCGCAACCCACACAAATCTTTTTAATGAGCCTGTTGATTTTATTATCTGGACCTTTCTGGCAAAAGTACTTTTCCAGAACCTCAGCACCATCCCATGAGATCTAGCTCTGCAAAAGGAGATAAACTGAGACAGCAATAATTATTATTGCTATAACCACACTGTAGACATTGTGATGTCAAGTATTGCAGAAGAGACATAGATCCTAAAGAAAGAAGGGGAAAGTGAAGCAATTTTATATCGATTAGTTTCTCCAAATGGTATTAGTAGGCAGTAGAAGGGAGTCCATCACATCCAGCTGGCGGCAGATTGGAAAAGACCGTCATAAATAAATCTTAGTATCTGGAAAGATCTTAAGCTGCTAGTCCTCATTGCCTAGCATTTCAGCCCCATCTCTATTATCTTAAATGGTGTGAATCAATTGTGGTTTATTCAGCAATGCAACTCGTTCGGTCACAGGTTCTTTTTTAAACTGTACCCAATTAGATTGACCTAGACTCAAGAGAGACACAAAAGAACTGGATCCTGGACAGGTGGTTTCTTTATATCTCCCTATAAGGCAGTGTTGTCCAAACTTGGCCACTTTAAGATGAGTGGACTTCAACTCCCAGAATTCCCCAGCCAGCCATGCTGGCTGGGGAATTCTGGGAGGTGAAGTCCACTCATCTTAAAGTGGCCAAGTTTGGACAACACTGCTATAAGGGTTGGGGAGATGTTTTATTTTGTACAAACATATAGAAGTGATATGCAAGTGCTTCCTATATTCTATTGCTCTCTCTATACTATTACTATGATAATTACTATTACAATATACTATTACTCTTCAATTACTATGACAATGTTTATACTATATAACTCTTCGATATACTACAGTCTATACTATTACTATTCAAATACTCTATTACAATTACCTATATACTATGCTGCATCCTATTGCTAGTATGCATCAACGTTTCTTTCTTAAGCTTGTTCTGTCTTAAGTCCCCTCTCTCTGAGATTTCTTCTTCTTTTTCCATTAATGGCCAGCATGTAGAGCAATTGCACCTTTTTTACATTGTGCTTCGTCTCACTGTGCTGCCATACTTGTTTTCCTCTCTTGTGGACTGTCCAGTCCTTCAGAAGGAAAAAAAAAAAAAAAACCCTTCTTTTGTTTGGCTGCTGTACTCTGTCTGCTGGTGGCTGTAGAGCTGCAAAACACACATCACCCCCCACATGGTTCAACGTTGTAGCTTTATTACTCTGCTGTGCTGATGCTGGAGAGAAGGCTCAGATGGGAGGGAAAGAAGGCAGCTCAGGTGCCTGCGATTTTGCTAAGCAGCTTGCTCTGCCCCACTCATTGCCAAGTATTTCAACCCCATCTCTGTTATCTTAAATGGTGTGACTCAGTTGTGGCTTATTCAGCAAGCCGTGTTTAAATAAACAATAGGTAAGATTAATTTGTGAACCCACAACTACACTGAATGAACATCTACATTTGGACTTCTATGCACCCATAACTGTATGTACGTAGAATGATTCTTGTGCAATCATATCATATACATATACAGGTATTCCTCACCTAATGACCACAATTGGGACCGGAATCTCGGTCATTGAGCAAAGTGGTCATTAAGCAAGACACCCACATGACTACTTCACTCAACAACTGCAATCCAGGCACTCCCAGTTGCGGTTGTTAAGCAATCTCCTGGGTCGTTAGGCAGATGGAAGGAAAGAGCTGTCTGCTGAAGGATTTCAGCTCAGCGGGGAGCTGAGATCCTCCCGGCAGGCAGCTCTTTGAGCACAAAAGGGCTGCCTGCCAGACAGTTTCAGCTCCACATGGAGCTGAAATCCTCCCAGCAGTCAGCCCTTTCACTCTTGAACGCTCCTAAAGCCCACTAAAGGGTTTGCCTTTCCCTCTGTAGATGGAGGGGAAATCCTTCCTGGGGCTGGAGGAACAGAGTTCAAATCTTCAGGATTTGAGGTCCATGCCTTCCTACCACTGAGAGAGGAGGAGAAAACCTCCCAGTGGTGGGAAGTTATGGAGCTCAAATCCTGAAGATGTGAGCTCCGCTCCTGCACACCGCCACATCCCCCTCCGCTTGCAACCTTCCCTGCTGGTTTCCAATAGGGAAGGCTGCAAGGGCACTTTGCAACCGCTCATAAATGTCAATTGCCAAGTGCCAAAAATGCGGTCACATGACTGGAGTGTATGTGTGGCATGACTTTTTACGATGGCTGGAAGTACTTCACAGGCCATAAAGCACCCTTTCCAAGGCCAAGGTTGTATCTTCGAAGCATTGTTAAACAGTCATTAAGCAAGGACTACTATTGTTGTACATGAGGAAATGTCCACTTTCAGTTGTCCTCCTCAACATGCAGATAAAGAGATTTCCAACGTAGTGAGATGGGACACAGAAAAGGACCCATAGGTTTCATAGCAATATGGATAACATGGCTGTGGTTGCAATTATAGTGACACAATTCAGTAAAAAAAAGAGTCATTTTCTTCCAGTGAAAGCTGAAAACATTGCTTTATCGTGGCCACCCAACAGCTAATCTGAAGCTGCTATTTTTAATACATTTTTTAAAAATGTTTATTTCATATACATTTAAAAAAAATAGTAATGAAATCCCTTGTTTTGATATGTATTGCAATGTGCTTAAAGTAAAGATATTAAAAATCATCCCCTAATTCTTGGTTCAGATAATTAAAATTAGTCTCCCCAGCACTTAATGTTGAATCAATGGATTATCCCCAATAATATGCTAAGCCACAGTAAAGGATTAAAGAGGATACGCAAGTCACCATCTCTCCCCCTTCCCCCCCTCTCCCCACAAGCCTCAGTAATCAGAATCAGCAATTTATCTGAGGATTAGTATGTCATCCAAATGCAAAAGGGTCACAATAGAACTGCCTGCAGGTCCTGGAAGACCCTAGGACACCTGTGGAAAAGTCTTCGGGAACGATGCTGCAGTGCTCATTGCTGAAATGAGAGAAGCCATGAGACATTCCTTTCTAATCAGTGTCAGCCAGAGATTATTTTTATTTTTATACAAATGGAGCTCTGTCAGAAAACAAGAACACCCCCTTCCCTTGCATGCAGTCACACACACCTACCTGCCATTTGGCCAGATGGGGTTTTGGACGTGGTTTAACACCCATCCTGAAGCTCTTGATACTTTTATTTCAAGCATGAGCTCAGTAGGTGACTTTGTAAAACGATCAGGATTAAGACATAGTGTATATTTTATTATAGATATGCTAAGTGTTCTTATAAATAACTTAGGGGGAGGACTAAGATGTAGGAGGGTATAACTATTTCAAGACTTCACACTCTCCCAGCCAGAGTTTGTCTTTGAAAACCTAGTTTAATCCTGCTTTATTGGGGCCAGATAGGATAATTTTGCACGTTGTGTTTTTTTAAAAAAAAAATATGTCAGAATAATGCATATAGCAAATGAGTGCTAAAGTTCAAATGCATTAACAATGCCTGAAAAGGGATTTGTTTCACCTGTATAAGACATCTGAAAACCTGAAAAAGAGAAGTCATACATTCTGTGCATGAAAAGGAACCTAAGTATTCTAACAGATACATCACATATCATTATGAACTTCAGATATTGAAAGAATTAAATTTAGCTGACTATGAAGACTGGAACAAGTTATAAGTTGGCACAGAATAGTCATTATATGAAGGGTTTCACATGGGGGAAATGAGTCTGAATTTTATCTCAAAAGCTTCACTTCCATTTTCTCACTGTGTTCTTCTAAGAGCACAATTTATGCCTGAAAACTCCATAAAATAGGAAAGCATTTTAGGATAGATGTGATTTCTTAAGAATTGAATTTGTAAAGCAATCTGAAGTACAATTGAGAAAATATATACATTTTACAGTACTATAATGTGTAATATAATTTCATACATTTTTGTCCTCCCCAGATATATTCAACTAGAACTACCAATAGTGGCCGGGGATAATAAAAACTGGAATAACTAATTTGGACACAGCTGAGTTAAACTATGCTACAAGGGAGCCTCCAGTTCAACTTCTAACTCAACTACTAACCTTCATTAGCTAGATTACACACAGTGTTGATCTCTAATGTGGTTTGTTTGATTTTGGCTTAGTTTATTATATGAATATTGCCACTGAGGTTTGTAAACCATGACATATGGCTTATCATCATATTACCCTATTTGACAGTTTCATAATACATCATTTTTTTTAATTGGAAGGACCTGAATTCAGTTTTAGTCTAAGATACTTTGTGTTGGCAGAGGAAGAAAAGCACAGGCCATTATGAATCTTTTGGAGAAATACAGATAACAGTTTTGTGTTATTTTTAATTACTAAAGATACATTTAGTTAAAGCAAGATCACTGTCTTTAAAAAAAATTCTCCATTTCTAGCCACAAAGGGGAGAAATATACTTGAAATCATTTCTGATTTATTTTTGTTTCTCTTCCTCACTGAAATGTTTTTGCTCTGTAAAAAAACAGATAAATCTGAGATAGTTGCAGTCCTTGGTCTGGAAAAGGTGACTGCATCAAATGCTAATTGACTTAATTAACTATAAATCATTGCTCTAAGAAAACATTCTCACCAGCTGAACCATTAAAAATTATTTGCAATTGGAGGAATAAGTACTTAGCTTGTGAAAAGGACTAATGAACCACAGATTTTTACACTCATATATCAGATGTTGGAGTGAACAGAAACAACACAAACTTGCTCTATTAAAAAAAATGTTTCCAAAGGGACCTTTTATTAGATACTAATTTCTTATTAAACTAAATTAATTTCTGACACAATATATTTATTAAGGAATATGAAAATTATTTATATGTATTGGGCACTGAAAACTTAAAATTGAAAATACAAAGGATCTGCAACCTCTAGTAATAAAAGTCAGAGCACAGTGAAAAACTGGCACTAAAATTAAATATAAAGACCAAACTAATGACAACAGGCAGAACCATCAGCCTTAGAATTGGCAGTGAAGATATTGGATAGTTTCTGCCTTTTAGGATCAACCATCAACAGTAAAAGAACAAGCAGTCAAGAAATATGCCACAGAGTAGCACTTGGTAGAGCAGCCATGACAGCCTTAGAAAAGTTATTCAAATGCCTTGATGTATCTATACCTACAAAGATCAAAATAGTGCAAGTAATATTATTCCCTGTGACACTCTATGGAAGCAAAAGTTGGACTTTGAATAAGTCAGAGAGTATTGACATTTTTTCATTTTGGTGTTGGAGAAGACTCCTGAGAATACTGTGAACAACCAAGAAAACAAACCAATGGATCATTGAACAAATCAACAGAGAGTTCCCACTAGAGGCAAAAATGACCAGGTTCAAATTATCCTACTTCAGACACATTATGCATATAACTAACTTTTCATTGAAAGGCTTTAATGCTGGGAAAAGTGGAAGGAAAAAGAAGGATGACCAGTAGCCAGGTGGATGGACTCAGTTACAGTGGCGATGGGTGCACTGTTGGAAGACCTGAAAAACCAGGTTAGGGACAGATTGTCATGGAGGAAATCTATGTATGTGGTTGCTGAGAGTCAACAATGGCTTGATGGCACATAATCAGAGAAAATAAGATAAAATTGAGGAACAAGACAGAAAAGTCTTTTCCTCAAATTGTTCATGTAACAATTTCAGAAAGATAGGAAATGTGAGTTTGGGTTTAAGCTTAACATTCATGATTTGTGACGTGGCATAGATGGGATCATGTGGGAAGAAACAAAGCTTGCTGTGAGTGCAGCCTGCATGCAATAAGTTGCTCAATGAGATCTAGGCCTTTTGGGGAGCTGCCCACACCTCAGATGAGATTGGGCAGATTTCCCCAGCAAAAGGCTGCCAGCTTCCGCTTCACTACATTCATATCCTATTCCTTCAATAGTTGTCTTCCCAGGACAGCTTAATATTTTAGCAAAATTTAAAACATGCAGTAGTTGGGCTTACATATCGTGCTAAGACAGAAGGTGTTTTAATTTAACTTAGAATGTAACTGTTAAAAAATTGTTAAAAAACAGAACATTTCTGTACACTGAGAAATAATAAGATTTAAAGGTGGTCAACAGATACTGCAAAGTGGATCTATATTCAGGTTATTACACTGCAACTGGGAATCCAAACATGCAACAGAATACCCTTGAGTTTTCTTTGTAAAATGGTTCACTCATCGAGCATCAGTAATTCCCTCTACATCTAAGCACTACAAAGAATAATTTTGTTTTCTAGGTGCCGCAATGATTACAACTGTTGGGATCAACTTTTGTGACAAAGCTACATAGGTCTGAGGATTTATCAATCAATTACTGAATCTTTATCAACCTGTAATTAGATATGGCTGTACAAAACTTCAAAGGAGACTGTGCTTGGATGATACTTCAAGCAAAGCAGTCACTTGTAGCTGTTCACAAAGCTTGTAAAATGTGCATGGAAACTGCTGCCTTGTTTTGTTTCAAATGTTTTCCAGTACCAGAAAGAGATTTCAGTATATGCACAGTGAATGCCTTTTTGAGCTGCTGAATGTGCCAGAAGAAGGTGCAATACCTCAACAAGGTGAATGGTATCATCTTCATAAAAATAAAATAAGCAAAAAATTATTCATAAATGCAAATTACTTCCACCTTGCATAAGTCTACCAAAAATTTTTATTAAGAACATTGGGAGTTTAGTTAAAGCTGCAATATTTAAGAAGATATTTAAACTGGTGAAAAGCCAAAGGAATGGCATTCATTGTCAGGGTTTCTAGTTGAACAAAACCTCAAAGGCACAGAATGAATCCCAATCAACTGTTTGCAATTTACAGAATAATTTGTAAATGAAACGTTTGAAGCTCAGTTTGGATTTCCAATACATTTCTCATACTCCCTCCAACTCTGAGTCTCTCGTTCTCAAGTTCAGGTGCACTTACATTTTATTCCTTTGTAGAAATAGGAGATTGTTTCTTAGAGAATAACGTGTTTCAATGACCTTGCAGAGATTTGGTTTATGCCAGAAGCTGAGAAAAATCTCAGAATGGCATAGTACATCTTGATCTGAAACACACAAGATCTCAATTGCCAATATATAGGAGGTCACAATTGCCAGTTGGTCAGATTAGTTAAGAGTAGATAATTTGATATATGTGAACTTTATTGTACAATCTGAAGTTATGGACCACCCCCATACCCCACCCCCAATGATTACATTAGTGAGCTTAAATTGGATGACCTTTTCTTTACCATGTATTGCTAAAAATAATAATAATAAAAGTCCAGATTTGTTGTCATTGATGGCCAACTTCCCATATTGGGGATTAACTGCACTGTATCCCATTATTGCATTGTTTTGACACAGCTTGCTATGAAGACCTATTTTATACTTACTGCATAAATTCATTTGGATGTATATATAATGGCATAAAACTGCGCAAGATTTGTTGGAACCAAAACACTCAGATTTACCTTAGAAACATGTATTTTCTAAGTTAAAAGCTGCCAGCAGTTAGACACAATGCACAGAATAGCTGATAAAATAAATAAAATTATAGTGATGTAATTTAAACTGCCTACTGAGAGGTCATTCTTCAATTACCAATAACAGCACACAAAACAATGTATGGATAAAATTTCTAATAATTAACTGGTACTGTCACTTTTATTTCCTTCCCTTTCCCCCACAGCCAGTTAAAGTCTGGTCAACGATGGCACTTTTCCCAAAAGCTTACCTTTAAAAAAAAATGTTTTTGCTATGATTTTGTGCTCTTTTTAAACAAAACAATGCTGTTTCCAAAACATATTTCAATGTATAGAATCCACTATGGTTTGGGGCTATTCATCATATATATGGAAGTACTTAGCCATTTGACAACTATTTTCTCTATTTGTTATATTCTCTTAATTATCAAAAGAATTCTGGTAGCACCTTTTCTGAGCAACACATTTTATAAAAAGGCACACATACAAAATAAATGTCAGAAAAGATGCTACCGTATTCTTGATTTTTGGCCTCTATGGACAAAAACTTCTTTTCTGATTAATAATTCTACCAATTGTTAATAGATAAATAATCCTTTCCTCTCCCCTCCCCCTATGAAATTTATATATTACAGATTTTCATGTATGCAGCCTCTTAAAAAAGAGTTGACAGCAAATTAGATGTAGGATTGCCTGTTGGGACTCAGTAAAAGCCAAGTGACAGCTCAAACACAACCAGTCTCTGGAACATCTTCAGACCCTCCTGGGAATTTATTCTCTGACCCAGAGCCTCTGAACTCTAAGCACCACCACCACTAACAAACAGAGGAACAGGTCTTTGAATAGTGGAGGAGTTCTAGATGACAGGGTCAAGCTCTCCGAATGCAGAGAACCAAATAACCTTGAAGGAATGCAACTGCAGTTAGCAAAACATGAATTAACCCAGGAGGGTAAGAAGGTATCAGAAATAAAAATTAAAATAACCTGCCTTGACTCTCTTTGGTAGAAGATGGAAAGGAAAACACTGTTGCCAGGATTTCAAGATTCTGTTACTATAGCTTGCATCAAAAAAGCAGAATTGCAGTATTTCTGCTGGATCATTCTTGCAGCTAGCCTTTCAATCCTCCCAGAAACTGTGACATTTCTCTGGATATACTGAATTTCACCTGGAGTACGGCGACTTTCTAGCCTTACCCTTCTTATATCCCGTATAGTATTTACTATCTTTGGACCCACATGCTAGCTTGGATAATTCTTTCTCTAATATCTTAGTATTTGTTGGCTTTCAGCCTTGGCTGATTCTTCTCTCTCTTTCTCTCAATCCTTGCAGTTCTCCAGAATATCAGTGATTCCTCTAGTAAAAAATAGAAACAGCAGCAAATGAGTTATGAGTCGAAATTTTGTTGTGGTGTTTTTGTGTTGCCCAATTTGCACTAAGGTATTGGAAAGTGTGGTATTACACAGTTGTTTTTTTTTATCTGCGCTTAGTCGTTACCGACTCTGCAGTGACTGCTTGGATGAGTCCTTGCAGTTTTCAAGGCAATTGTTTCGGAAGTGGTTTGCCAGAGCCTCCTTCCTAGAGCAGAGCCCAGCTGGCGAGCGCAGGAGGCGGGGTTTCTGTTGCTTCGCGCCCTTTTTGGGCGTGTGCGGTTTTTTGCGCTTACCGGCAATTGCTCCCGACTCTTTTGCAAGGCGCCGCCAGCATTTTTCCTCCCACCGGAGTGAGAGTACCCATTTATCTACTCACATGAGTTTTCGAACTGTTGGGTTTACAGGAACTGGGGAGGAAACAGGAGCTCACCCTGCTAACACGAAGGTTGGACTCGAACCGCTGAAGCATCGACCATTTCTGGCCAGCAACTTTCAGCGTCATTAAGCCGCTGCGCCACTGCATCCCCATACATTACACAGTACCTTTTATTTTTATTTATTCATCAAATTTGTCACCGCCCATCTTGTGAAACGACTCATATGACGGATGTACAACATGCAGAGCAGAGGGATATGTTCATCTTGGTGATCACAGATACTATCAACGCTGAATGCTAGAACATCTTCTGATATATTATTTCAGCTTCCTTCTCCCAAGGCACTGACTGAAAAATGCTGGTAAAAACATTCATTACAATTATAAGCTAGAGCCATCAATCATAGAATATGTCTTTATCATTTCAGTTTATACTCCATCTTTGCAGCCATTGGTGGCCAACACTTTTTTAAAAAGTGACAGAGAAAGCATTGCCAGCACAATTTCATTATTTGGATGAGAATAATGGTGAATTAAAATGTAGAAAACATTCCTTCTTACAGGGATAGTCTGGGGAGAAATATATCACTGCTCCCGTCCCCCTCTGCACTGATATTCAGATTAGGATTTGAGCAGCTCTTCTTCAGTTTGGACAGTTCAAAGGTCTTTGTCAATGAACCCTATACAGTATTAGATTCAGGATTCAGCTATACCCAATGAACAGCCTTATTAATGAACTCTAGCTGGGTTGTAAAGAATTCCACTGCACAAATCTGAAACAAAATTGAAGAGGGGTAATTGGGACATATGGAAAAACAGAGGAAAATAAATTTGTAAGAAAATAATTTTTGGATATCAGTGTACATTTTTATGTTCATGATTCAATAGATTGTAGTCTGCAGGATCCTTTTCTTTAAAGCCCTGTTTATGGCTAATAAGTTCATATAAAACATTATTTTGTATTCAAAATAATAAGCAGTACAAAACAGTAATAAAGAAATAAGTCTGTGTGCAAAAAACATGTTAAAATTGTAACTGTTACAAACTAGGAACACTTACAGCATTGTTAGATTTACTGAAGAAACCTCACAAGAATTGTTTACTAAAGACCCTGAGAATAGCCCTGTAAATTAAACACAAAT